>NW_028227281.1:1072082-1164441 GCF_978045245.1 Mus caroli | reverse complement strand
TACACAATAGGACCCAGAATATGGCAAGAAAACCTGAAAAAATTAGAAAATTAAAAACTCACACTGAAGGACCCAAAATATGGCGAGGAACCCTGAAAGGTGGAAAATGAGAAATCACAGTGATTAACGAAAAAACTTGAAAAACGTCGAAAATGAGAAAATCACAGTGGAGGACCCAGAATATGCCTAGAAACACTGAATACATGAAAATTAAAAATTCACACTGTATTTCCCAGAATATGGCAAGAAATACTAAAAAACGTGGAAAAGTAAAAATTCACACTGAAGGACCTGGAATATGGCAAGAAAACCAGAAAAACAAGGAACATTAAAAATTCACACTGAAGGACCCAGAATATGGCGAAAAACCCTGAAAAATGTAGAAAATTAAAAGCTCACACTGAAGGACCCCAAATATGGCGAAAAAAACCTGAAAAAGGTGGAAAATGAGAAAACCACACTATAGGTCCTAGAATTACGAAAAAACTTGAAAAACTAGGAAATTAGAAACTCACACTGAAGGACCCCGAATATGGCGAGAAAACCTGAAAAAAGGTGGAAAATGAGAAAATCACACTGTAGGACCCAGAATTGCGAAAAAAACTTGAAAACCGTCGAAAATAAAAAAAAATCACACTGTAGGACCCAGAATATGCGGAGAAACCCTTGAAAAACGTGGAAAAATAAAATACACGCTGTAGGAACCAGAATATATTGAGAAACCCTGAAAAAGTAGAAAATCAAAACCTCACACTGAAGGACCCCAAATACGGGGAGAAATCCTGAAAAACGTGGAAATGAGAAAATCACACTCTAGGACCAAGAATATGACGAAAAAATCTGAAAAACCAGGAAAATTAAAAATTCACACTGAAGGACCGGGAATATGGCGAGAAAACATGAAAAACATGGAAAATTAAATATTCACACTGAAGGACCCAGAATATGCTGAGAAAACCTGAAAAAGTTGGATAATGAGCATTTCACAGTGTAGGACACAGAACATGACGAAAAAAAACTTAAAAACGCTTAAAATTAAAAATTCACACTGTAGGACCAGAATATGGCGAGAAACCCAGAGAAACGTGGAAAATTTAAAAATCACACTGTAGGACACAGAATATGGCGATTAACCCTGTAAAAAGTAGAATATTAAAAACTCACACTGAAGTACCCCGAAAATGGCAAGAAAACCTGAAAAAGGTGGAAAATGAGAAAATCACACTGTAGGATCCAGAATTGCGAAACAAAAAACTTGAAAAATGTCAAAAATGAGAAAATCACACTGTAGGACCCAGAATAGGGCGAGTAACCCTGAAAAACGTGGAAAATTAAAAATACACGCTGTAGGACCCAGAATATGGCAAGAAACCCTGAAAGAATTAGAAAATTAAAAACTCACACTGAAGGACCCGGAATATGGCGAGTAAACCTGAAAAAGGTGGAAAATGAGAAAATCACACTGTAGGACCCAGAATTACGAAAAAAACTTTAAAAACGTGGAAAATGAGAAAATCACTCTTCAGGACCCAAAATATGCCAAGAAACCGTGAAAAACGTGAAAATTAAAAATTCACACTGTCAGACCCACATTATGGCGAGAAACCTTGAAAAAAATTGGACAATAAAAATTCACACTGTATTACCCAGAATACGGCCAGCAACCCTGAAAAAAGTAGATAACTATAAACTCACACTGATGGACGAGGATATGGCTAGAAAACATGAAAAAGGTGGAAAATGAGAAAATCACACTGCAGGACCCAGAATATGCTGAGAATCCCTGAAAATCGTGGAAAATTAAAAATTCACACTGAAGGACCCGGAATTTGGCGAGAAAACCTGAAAAACGAGGAAAATTAAAAATTCACACAGTATTACCCAAAATATGGGGAGAAATACTGAAAAACGTGGAAAATTAAAAATTCACACTGCAGGACCTGGAATATGGCAAGAAATCCTGAAAAACTTGGAAACGAGAATATCACACTGTAGGACCCAGAATATGATGAAAAAACCTGGAAAACGTGGAAAATTAAAAATTCACACTGAAGGAATCAGAATATGGCGAGAAAACCTGAAAAAACGAGGAAAATTAAAAACTCACACTGTAGAACCTAGATTATGGCGAGATAACCTGAAAAAGGTAGAAAATGAGAAAATCACATGTAGGACCCAGAATTGTGAGAAAACCTGAAAAAGGTTGAAAACGAGAAAATAACACTGCAGGAGCCAGAATATGCTGAGAAAACCTGAAAAACATTGAAAATTAAATATTCACACTATAGGACCCTGAATATGGCGAGAAACACTGAAAAAGGAAAAAAACGAGAAAATCACACTGTAATAATCAGAATATGACGAAATAACTTAAAAACGTGGAAAATTTAAAATTCACACTGTAGTACCCAGAATATGGCAAGAAAACCTTAAAAACTAGAAATTAAAAAACTCACACTGAAGGACCCCAAATATGGCGAGAAAACCTGAAAAACATGGAAATGAAAAAATCACACTGTAGAACCAGATTATGACGAAGAAACCTGAAAAATGTGGAAAAATAAAAATTCACACTCAAGGACCCGGATATAGAGAGCAAAACTGAAAAATGAGGAAAATTAAAATCTCACACTGAAGGACCCAGAATATGGCGAGAAAACTGTAAAACCTAGAAAATTAAATATTCACACTGGAGGACACAGAATATTTTGAGAAACTCTGTAAAATCTTGAAAATTAAAAATTCACTCTAAAGGACCAGAATATGGCAAGAAACCTTGAAAAATGTGGAAAATTAAAAATTCACACTGAAGAACCTGGAATATGGCAAGAAAATAAGAAAAACGTGGAAATGAGAAAATCACAATGTATGACCTTGAATATGGCGAGAAAACCTGAAAAACGAGGAAAATTAAAAACTCACACTGAAGGACCCAGAATATGGCGAGAAAACCTGAAAAACATGGAAAATTAAATATTCACAAAGTAGAACCCAGGATAGGGAGAGAAACACTGAAAAAAGTGGAAAATTAAAAATTCACACTCTAGGAACAGAATATGGCAAGAAAACTTGAAAAACGTGGAAAATCGAAAACTCACACTGTAGGACTCAGAATATGCCGAGAAGACCTGAAAAAGTTGGAAAATGAGAAAATCACACTGAAGGACCCAGAATATGACGAAAAAAAACTTAAAAAGGTTTAAAATTAAAAATTCATACTGTAGGACACAGAACATGGCAAGAAAACCTGAAAAACGTGAAAAATTTAAAATTCACACTGTAGGATGCAGAATATGGCGAGAAACACTGAAAAAAGTAAAAAATTTAAATCTCACACTGAAGGACCCTGAATATGTCGAGAAAACCTGAAAAAGGTGGAAAATGAGAAAATCACACTATAGGACCCAGAATTGCGAAAAAAAAATTGAAAAACGTCGAAAATGAGAAAATCACACTGTAGGACCCAGAATATGCCGAGAAACCCTGAAAAATGTGCAAAATTAAACATACACGCTGTAGGACCCAGAATATGGCAACAAACCATGAAAAAACTAAAAAACTAAAAACTCACACTGAAGGACCACGAATATGGTGAGAAAACATGAAAAAGGTGGTTAATGACAAAATCAACTGTAGGACCCAGAATATGATGAAAAAAACTTAAAAACGATTAAAATTAAAAATTCACACTGTAGGACCCCGAATATGGTGAGAAAATCTGAAAATGTTTAAAAATGAGAAAAATACACTGTAGGATCCAGAATATGCTGAGAAACCCAGAAAAACGAGGAAAAATAAAAATATGCTTTGAAGGAGCCAGATTATGACAGGAAACCCTGAAAAAAGTAGAAAATTAAAAACTTACACGGAAGGACCCTGAATATGGCAAGAATACCTGAAAAAGGTGGAAATAGAGAATAATCACACTGTAGGACACAGAATTGCGAAAAAACATGAAAAACGTAGAAAATGAGAAAATCACACTGTAGGACCCAGAATTACGAAAAAATTTATAAAACGTGGAAAATGAGAAAATCACACTGCAGGACCTAGAATATGCTGAGTAACCCTGAAAAACATGAAAATTAAAAATTCACACTGTCGGACACAGAATATGGCGAGAAACCATGAAAAAAGTGGAAAATTAAAAATTCACACTGTATTACCCAGAATATGGCGAGAAATACTGAAAAACATGGAAAATTAAAAATTCACCCTGAAGGACCTGGAATATGGCAAGAAAACCTGAAAAACGAGAAAATGAGAAAAATCACACTGTAGTACCCAGAATATGACGAAAAAACCTGAAAAACGTGTAAAATTAAAAACTCACACTGAATGACCCAGAATATGGCAAGAAAACCTGAAAAAAGTAAAAAACTAAAAATTCACACTGAAAGACCCCGAATATGGCGAGAAAACCTGAAAAAGGTGGAAAATGAGAATAAATGACTGTAGGACCCAGAATTGCGAAAAAACTTGAAAAACTTCGAAAATGAGAAAATCACACTTTAGGACCCAGAATATGCCGAGAAACCCTGAAAAACGTGGAAAATTGAAAATACGCGCTGTTGGACCCAGAATATGGTGAGAAACCGGAAAAACGTGGTAAATTAAAAATACACTCTGTTGGACCCAGAATATGGCAAGAAACCCTGCAAAAGGTGAAAAATGAGAAAATCACACTGTAAGACCCAGAATTACGAAAAAACCTGAAAAACTTGGAAAATGAGAAAATCACACTGCAGGAAACAGAATATGCCGAGAAACCCTGAAAAACGTGGAAAATTAAAAATTCACACTGAAGGACCCGGAATATAGCGAGAAAACCTGAAAAAGGTGGAAAATGAGAAAATCACATGTAGAACCCAGAATAGCGAAAAAACTTGAAAAAGGTGAAAAATGAGAAAATCACACTGCAGGACCCAAAATATGCTGAGAAACCCTGATAATCATGGAAAATTAAATGTTCGCACTGTAGGACCCAGAATATGCCTAGAAACCCTTGAAAAACTTGGAAAAATAAAATACACTCTGTAGGAACCAGAATATATTGAGAAACCCTGAAAAAGTAGGAAATCAAAAACTCACACTGAAGGACCCCGAATATGGGGAGAAATCCTAAAAAACGTGGAAATGAGAAAATCACACTCTAGGACCCAGAATATGACGAAAAAACCTGAAAAACATGGAAAATTAAAAATTCACACTGAAGGTCCGGGAATATGGTGAGAAAACCTGAAAAACGAGGAAAATTAAAAACACAAACTGAAGGACCCAGAATATGGCGAGAAAACATGAAAAACATGGAAAATTAAATATTCACACTGTAGGACCCAGAATATGGCGAGAAACACTGAAAAAGGAGGAAAATGAGAAAATCACACTATAGGACCAGAATATGGCAAGAAACCTTGAAAAACGTGGAAAATTAAAAATTCACAATGTAGGACCCAGAATATGCTGAGAAAATCTGAAAAAGTTGGATAATGAGAATATCAAACTGTAGGACCCAGAACATGACGAAAAAAACTTAAAAACGTTTAAAATTAAAAAATCAAACTGTAGGACCTGAATATGGCGAGAAACCCTGAGAATCGTGGAAAATTTAAAAATCACACTGTAGGACGCAGAATATGGCGATTAACCCTGTAAAAAGTGGAATATTAAAAACTCACACTGAAGTACCCCGAAATTGGCAAGAAAACCTGAAAAAGGTGGAAAATGAAAAAAATCACACTGTAGGACCCAAAATATGCTGAGTAACCCTGAAAAACTTGGAAAATTAAAAATACACGCTGTAGGACCCAGAATATGGCAAAAAACCCTGAAAGAATTAGAAAATTAAAAACTCACACTGAAGGAACCGGAATATGGCAAGAAAACCTGAAAAAGTGGAAAATGAGAAAATCACACTGCAGGACCCAGAATATGCCGAGAAATGCTGAAAAACGTGAAAATTAAAAATTGACACTGTTGGACACAGAATATGGCAAGAATCATGAAAAAAGTTGAAAATTAAAAATTCACACTGTATATGGCGAGAAACTTAGAAAACGTGGAAAATTAAAAATTCACACTGAAGGACCCCTAATATGGCGAGAAAACCAAAAAAACAAGGAAAATTCAAAACTCACACTGTAGGACCCAGAATATAGCGAGAAATCATGAAAAAGATGGAAAATGAGAATTAATCACACTATAGAACCCAGATTTTGGAAAAAAAAATTGAAAAACGTCGAAAATGGGAAAGTCACACTGTAGGACCCAGAATATGCCGAGAAACCCTGAAAACGTGGAAAATTAAAAATATACGCTGGGGGAACCAGATTATGGCGAGAAACCATGAAAAAATTGGACAATGAAAATTCTCACTGTATTACCCAGAATATGGCAATCAACCCTGAAAAAAGTAGATAACTATAAACTCACACTGATGGACCCGGAATATGGCTAGAAAACCTGAAAAAGGTGGAAAATGAGAAAATCACACTGCAGGACCCAGAATATGCTGAGAATCCCTGAAAATCGTGGAAAATTAAAAATTCACACTGAAGGACCCGGAATATGGCCAGAAAACCTGAAAAACGAGGAAAATTAAAAACTCAAACTGAAGGACCCAGAATATGCTGAGAAACCCTGAAAAACGTGAAAGTTAAAAATTCACACTGTCGGACACAGAATATTTCGAGAAAACATGAAAAAAAGAGGAAAATTAAAATTCACAATGTATTACCCAAAATATGGGGAGAAATACTGAAAAACGTGGAAAATTAAAAATTCACACTGCAGGACCTGGAATATGGCAAGAAATCCTGAAAAACTTGGAAATGAGAAAATCACACTGTAGGACCCAGAATATGATGAAAAAACCTGAAAAACGTGGAAAATTAAAAATTCACACTGAAGAAATCTGAATATGGCGAGAAAACCTGAAAAAACGAGGAAAATTAAAAACTCACACTGTAGGACCCAGAATATGCCAAGAAACACGGAAAAAATTGAAAATTAAAAATTCACATTGTTGGACACAATATGGCGAGAAACCAATAAAAAAGTGTGCAATTAAAAATTCACACTGTATTTCCCAGAATATGTCGAGAAATACTGAAAAACGTGTTAAATTAAAAATTCACACTGAAAGACCTGAAAAACGTGGAAATGAGAAGATCACACTTTAGGACTCAGAATATGATTTAAAAAAACTGAGAAACATGGAAAATAAAAAATACACGCTGTAGGACACAGAATATGTCGAGAAACCCTGAAAAATTATAAAATTAAAATCTCACACTGAAGGACCCCAAATATGGCTAGAAAGGCTGTAAAAGTTGGAAAATGAGAAAATCACACTGTAGGACCCAGAATTACGAAAAAATTTATAAAACGTGGAAAATGAGAAAATCACACTGCAGGACCTAGAATATGCTGAGTAACCCTGAAAAACATGAAAATTAAAAATTCACACTGTCGGACACAGAATATGGCGAGAAACCATGAAAAAAGTGGAAAATTAAAAATTCACACTGTATTACCCGGAATATGGCGAGAAATACTGAAAAACATGGAAAATTAAAAATTCACCCTGAAGGACCTGGAATATGGCAAGAAAACCTGAAAAACGAGAAAATGAGAAAAATCACACTGTAGTACCCAGAATATGACGAAAAAACCTGAAAAACGTGTAAAATTAAAAACTCACACTGAATGACCCAGAATATGGCAAGAAAACCTGAAAAAAGTAAAAAACTAAAAATTCACACTGAAAGACCCCGAATATGGCGAGAAAACCTGAAAAAGGTGGAAAATGAGAATAAATGACTGTAGGACCCAGAATTGCGAAAAAACTTGAAAAACTTCGAAAATGAGAAAATCACACTTTAGGACCCAGAATATGCCGAGAAACCCTGAAAAACGTGGAAAATTGAAAATACGCGCTGTTGGACCCAGAATATGGTGAGAAACCGGAAAAACGTGGTAAATTAAAAATACACTCTGTTGGACCCAGAATATGGCAAGAAACCCTGCAAAAGGTGAAAAATGAGAAAATCACACTGTAAGACCCAGAATTACGAAAAAACCTGAAAAACTTGGAAAATGAGAAAATCACACTGCAGGAAACAGAATATGCCGAGAAACCCTGAAAAACGTGGAAAATTAAAAATTCACACTGAAGGACCCGGAATATAGCGAGAAAACCTGAAAAAGGTGGAAAATGAGAAAATCACATGTAGAACCCAGAATAGCGAAAAAACTTGAAAAAGGTGAAAAATGAGAAAATCACACTGCAGGACCCAAAATATGCTGAGAAACCCTGATAATCATGGAAAATTAAATGTTCGCACTGTAGGACCCAGAATATGCCTAGAAACCCTTGAAAAACTTGGAAAAATAAAATACACTCTGTAGGAACCAGAATATATTGAGAAACCCTGAAAAAGTAGGAAATCAAAAACTCACACTGAAGGACCCCGAATATGGGGAGAAATCCTAAAAAACGTGGAAATGAGAAAATCACACTCTAGGACCCAGAATATGACGAAAAAACCTGAAAAACATGGAAAATTAAAAATTCACACTGAAGGTCCGGGAATATGGTGAGAAAACCTGAAAAACGAGGAAAATTAAAAACACAAACTGAAGGACCCAGAATATGGCGAGAAAACATGAAAAACATGGAAAATTAAATATTCACACTGTAGGACCCAGAATATGGCGAGAAACACTGAAAAAGGAGGAAAATGAGAAAATCACACTATAGGACCAGAATATGGCAAGAAACCTTGAAAAACGTGGAAAATTAAAAATTCACAATGTAGGACCCAGAATATGCTGAGAAAATCTGAAAAAGTTGGATAATGAGAATATCAAACTGTAGGACCCAGAACATGACGAAAAAAACTTAAAAACGTTTAAAATTAAAAAATCAAACTGTAGGACCTGAATATGGCGAGAAACCCTGAGAATCGTGGAAAATTTAAAAATCACACTGTAGGACGCAGAATATGGCGATTAACCCTGTAAAAAGTGGAATATTAAAAACTCACACTGAAGTACCCCGAAATTGGCAAGAAAACCTGAAAAAGGTGGAAAATGAAAAAAATCACACTGTAGGACCCAAAATATGCTGAGTAACCCTGAAAAACTTGGAAAATTAAAAATACACGCTGTAGGACCCAGAATATGGCAAAAAACCCTGAAAGAATTAGAAAATTAAAAAATCACACTGAAGGAACCGGAATATGGCAAGAAAACCTGAAAAAGTGGAAAGTCTCTCTCTGTCTCTCTCTCTATGTCTCTCTCTGTCTCTCTCTTTCTCTATCTCTGTCTCTCTCTATATCTCTCTGTCTCTATCTGTCTCTCTCTCTGTCTCTCTCTGTCTCTCTCTCTATGTCTCTCTCTGTCTTTCTCTTTCCCTCTCTCTGTCTCTATCTCTGTCTCTATCTGTCTCTCTCTCTGTCTCTCTCTGTCTCTCTCTCTCTCTCTGTCTCTCTCTTTCCCTCTCTCTGTCTCTCTCTGTCTCTATCTCTGTCTCTCTCTGTCTCTCTCTGTCACTCTGTCTCTCTCTGTCTCTCTCTGTCCCTCTCTGTCTCTCTCTGTGTCTTTCTTTGTCTCTCTTTGTCTCTCCCTGTCTCTCTCTGTCTCTCTCTTTATGTCTCTCTCTGTCTCTCTCTTTCTCTCTCTCTGTATCTCTCTGTCACTCTTTGTCTCTCTCTGTGTTTTTCTTTGTCTCTCTCTGTCTCTCTTTGTCTCTCTCTGTAACTCTCTCTATGTCTCTCTCTGTCTCTCTCTTTCTCTATCTCTGTCTCTCTCTGTTTCTCTCTGTCTCTATCTCTCTGTGTGTCTCTTTCTTTCCCTCTCTCTGTCTCTATCTCTTTCTCTCTATGTCTCTCTCTGTCACTCTGTCTCTCTCTGTCTCTCTCTCTGTCTCTCTCTGTCTATCTGTCTCTCTCTGTCTCTCTCTCTGTCTCTCTCTGTCTCTCTCTGTGTCTTTCTTTGTCTCTCTCTGTCTCTCTGTCTCTCTCTGTCTCTCTCTGTGTCTCTCTCTATCTCTCTCTCTGTCTCTCTCTGTCTCTCTCAATGTATCTCTCTGTCTCTCTATGTCTCTGTCTGTGTCTTTCTTTGTCTCTCTCTGTCTCTCTCTGTCTCTCTCTGTCTCTCTGTGTGTCTCTCTCTGTCTCTCTCTCTATCTCTGTCTCTCTCTGTCTTTCTCACTCTGTCTCTGTCTCTCTCTGACTCTCTCTGTCTCTCTCTTTCTCTCTGTCTATCTCTGTCTCTATCTCTGTCTCTCTCTGTCCTTCTGACTCTTTCTGTCTCTCTCTGTCTCTCTCTCTGTCTCTCTCTGTCTCTCTCCTTCTCTCTCTCTGTCTCTCTCTTTCCCTCTCTCTGTCTCTCTCTGTCTCTATCTCTGTCTCTCTCTGTCTCTCTCTGTAACTCTGTCTCTCTCTGTCTCTCTCTGTCTCTCTCTGTCTATCTGTCACTCTCTGTCTCTATCTCTGTATCTCTCTGTCTCTGTCTTTCTCTGTGTCTTTCTTTGTCTCGCTCTGTCTCTCTCTGTCTCTCTCTCTATGTCTCTCTTTGTCTCTCTCTTTCTCTATCTCTGTCTCTCTCTGTTTCTCTCTGTCTCTATCTGTCTCTCTCTCTGTCTCTCTCTGTCTCTCTCTGTCTCTCTCTGTCTCTCTCTTTCCCTCTCTCTGTCTCTCTCTGTCTCTATTTCTGTCTCTCTCTGTCTCTCTCTGTCACTCTGTCTCTCTCTGTCTCTCACTGTCTCTCTCTGTCTCTCTCTGTCTATCTGACTCTCTCTGTCTCTCTCTGTCTCTCTCTCTTTCTCTGTCTCTGTCTCTCTCTGTCTCTCTCTGTCACTCTGTCTCTCTCTGTTTCTCTCTGTCTCTATCTGTCTCTCTGTCTCTATCTGTCTCTCTCTGTCTCTCTCTGTCCCTCACTCTGTATCTCTCTGTCTCTATCTCTGTCTCTCTCTGTCTCTCTCTGTCACTCTGTCCCTCTCTGTCTCTCTCTGTCTCTCTCTCTATCTCTCTCTCTCTCTGTCTCTCTCTGTCTCTCTCTGTCTAACTCTATCTGTCTCTGTCTCTCTCTGTCTCCATCTGTAACTCTGTCGGTCTCTCTCTGTCTCTCTCTGTCCCTTCTGTCTCTATCTCTGTATCTCTCTGTCTCTCTCTCTGTCTCTCTGTCTCTCTCTGTGTCTCTGTCTCTCTCTGTCTCTCTCTGTCTCTCTCAATGTATCTCTCTGTCTCACTATGTTTCTCTCTGTGTCTTTCTTTGTCTCTCTCTGTCTCTTTCTGTCTCTCTCTGTGTCTCTCTCTGTCTCTCTTTCTCTATCTCTGTCTCTCTCTGTCTTTCTCACTCTGTCTCTATCTCTCTCTGTCCCTCTCTCTGTCTCTCTCTGTCTCTATCTCTGTCTCTCTCTGACTCTCTCTGTCTCTCTCTTTATCTCTGTCTCTCTCTCTTTATCTCTCTGTCTCTCTCTGTCTCTCTCTCTCTGTGTCTCTCTCTGTCTTTCTCTGTCTCTATCTCTGTCTCTCTCTGTCTTTCTCTGGGTCTTCCTTTGTCTCTCTCTGTCTGTCTCTGTCTCACTCTCTGTCTTTCTCTGTCTCTCTCTGTGTCTCTCTCTGTCTTTCTCTGTCCCTATCTCTATCTCTCTCTGTCTCTCTCTGTCCTTCTGACTCTTTCTGTCTCTCTCTGTCTCTCTCTCTGTGTCTCTCTGTGTCTCTCTGTCTCTCTCTATGTCTTTCATTGTCTCTCTCTGTCTCTCTCTGTCTATCTCTCTGTCTCTCTCTGTCTCTCTCTGTCTCTCTCTGTCTCTATCTCTGTCTCTCTCTGTCTCTCTCTGTCTCTCTATGTCTCTCTTAATGTATCTCTCTGTCTCTCTATGTCTCTCTCTGTGTCTTTCTTTGTCTCTCTCTGTCTCTCTCTCTGTGTCTCACTCTGTCTCTCTCTGTCTCACTCTCTGTCTCTGTCTCTGTCTCTCTCTCTGTCTCTCTCTGTCTCTCTCTCTAAATCTGTCTCTCTCTGTATTTCTCACTCTGTCTCTGTCTCTCTCTGTCCCTCTCTCTGTCTCTCTCTGTCTCTATCTCTGTCTCTCTCTGACTCTCTCTGTCTCTCTCTTTCTCTCTGTCTCTCTCTGTCTCTCTTTGTCTCTCTCTCTGTATCTCTCTGTGTCTCTCTGTGTCTCTCTGTGTCTCTCTCTGTGTCTCTCTGTGTCTCTCTCTGTCTCTCTCTGTGTCTCTCTGTGTCTCTCTGTGTCTCTCTGTCTCTCTCTGTGTCTCTCTCTGTCTCTCTCTGTCTATCTCTGTCTCTCTCTGTCTCTCTCAATGTATCTCTCTGTCTCTCTATGTCTCTCTCTGTGTCTTTCTTTGTCTCTCTCAGTCTCTCTCTCTCTCTGTCTCACTCTGTCTCTCTCTCTGTCTCTCTTTGTCTCTCTCTCTGTATCTCTCTGTCTCTCTCTGTCTCTCTCTGTCTCTCTCTCTGTGTCTCTCTCTGTCTTTCTTTTTCTCAATCTATATCGCTCTCTGTCTCTCTCTGTGTCTTTTTTTGTCTCTCTCTGTCTCTCTCTGTCTCTCTCTGTCTCTCTCTGTCTCTCTTAGTCTCTCTCTGTGTCTTTCATTGTCTCTCTCTGTCTCTCTCTGTGTTTCGGTGTCTCTCTCTCTGTCTCTCTCTGTCTCACTCTCTGTCTCTCTCTGTCTCTATCTCTGTCTCTCTCTGTCTCTCTCTGTCTGTCTCTGTCTGTCTATGTCTATCTCTGTCTCTCTCTGTGTCTCTCTGTGTCTCTCTCTGTGTCTCTCTGTGTCTCTCTGTCTCTCTCTGTGTCTCTCTCTGTCTCGCTCTGTCTCTATCTCTGTCTCTCTCTGTCTCTCTCTGTCTCTCTCAATGTATCTCTCTGTCTCTCTATGTCTCTCTCTGTGTCTTTCTTTGTCTCTCTCTGTCTCTCTCTTTCTGTGTCTCACTCTGTCTCTCTCTGTCTCTCTCTCTGTCTCTGTCTCTGTCTCTCTCTCTGTCTCTCTCTCTAACTCTGTCTCTCTCTGTATTTCTCACTCTGTCTCTGTCTCTCTCTGTCCCTCTCTCTGTCTCTCTCTGTCTCTATCTCTGTCTTTCTCTGACTCTCTCTTTCTCTCTGTCTCTCTCTGTCTCTCTTTGTCTCTCTGTCTGTATCTCTCTGTCTCTCTCTGTCTCTCTCTCTCAGTGTCTCCCTCTGTCTTTCTTTGTCTCTATGTCTGACTCTCTCTGTCTCTCTTGTGTCTTTCTTTGTCTCTTCTATGTCTCTCTCTGTCTCTCTCTCTGTCTCCCTCAGTCTCTCTCTGTGTCTCTCTCTGTCTTTCTCTGTCTCTATCTCTGTCTCTCTCTGTCTCTCTGTGTTTTTCTTTGTCTCTCTCTGTCTCTCTCTGTGTCTCTTTCTGTCTCACTCTGTCTCTCTCTGTCTCTCTCTGTCTCTCTCTCTGTCTCTCTCTGTCTCTCTCTCTTTCTCACTCTGTGTATCTCTGTCTCTCTCTGTCTCTCTCTGTCTGTCTCTGTCTCACTGTGTGTCTCTCTCTGTGTCTCTCTGTGTCTCTCTCTGTGTCTCTCTCTGTCTCTCTGTCTCTCTCAATGTATCTCTCTGTCTCTCTATGTCTCTCTCTGTCTTTCTTTGTCTCTCTCTGTCTCTCTCTGTCTCTCTCTGTCTCTCTATGTGACTTTCAGTGGCCCCACACAGCCTCACATATACTTCTAAAAATTTAAAGAAGGGTGTGGCCACTCTAAAAGCTCAACAATTAACAGCATTGTCTCCTCTTCCAGAGTACCTGGGATCAACTACCAGCAACTATATGGTGGCCCATCTCCAGTTCCAGGGGATCAGACAGACAGACATACAGACAGTGATAAAAATGGCAGGCCTGCCTGGTCTTTCTTTCTTTCTTATCCTTTTTAAAAAATGTTTATTTATATATTTATTTATGTATTTATTAGATATAAGTACACTGTAGCTGTCTTCAGACACTCCAGAAGAGGGTGTCAGATTCTGGAGAATCTAAATCCCTCTTATGGTCTGCATATGATGTACATAAACACAGCCTCACATATACTTCTAAAAATTTAAAGATGTGTGGGGCCACTGAGAGGGCTCAACAATTAACAGCATTGTCTCCTCTTTCAGAGCACCTGGGATAAACTACCAGCACCTTATGGTGGCCCATCTCCAGTTCCAGTGGATCAGACAGACAGACAGACAGAGAGACAGAGATAAGGATGGCAGGCCTGCCTGGTCTTTCTTTATTTCTTATACTTTTAAAAAAATGTTTATTTATTTATTTATTTATTTATTTATTTATGTATGTATTAGATATAAGTACACTGTAGCCGTCTTCAGACACTCCAGAAGAGGGTGACAGATTCTAGAGTATCTAAATCCCTCTTATGGTCTGAATATAATGTACATAAACATATAATGTACATAAGCATCACATATACTTCTAAAAATTAAAAATGGATGGGGCCACTGAAAGGGCTCAACAATTAACAGCATTGTCTCCTCTTCCAGAGAACCTGGGATCAACTACCAGCAACTATATGGTGGCCCATCTCCAGTTCCAGGGGATCAGACAGACAGACAGACAGACAGACAGAGATAAGGATGGCAGGCCTGCCTGGTCTTACTTTCTTTCTTATCCTTTTTAAAAAATGTTTATTTATTTATTTATTTATTTATTTATTTATTTATGTATGTATTTATTAGATATAAGTACACTGTAGCTGTCTTCAGACACTCCAGAAGAGGGTGTCAGATTCTGGAGAATCTAAATCCCTCTTATGGTCTGCATATGATGTACATAAACACAGCCTCCCATATACCTCTAAATATTTAAAGATGGGTGGCGCCACTCAAAGGGCTCAACAATTAACAGCATTGTCTCCTCTTCCAGAGTACCTGGGATCAACTACCAGCAACTATATGGTGGCCCATCTCCAGTTCCAGGGGATCAGACAGACAGACATACAGACAGTGATAAGGATGGCAGGCCTGCCTGGTCTCTCTTTCTTTCTTATCCTTTTTAAAAAATGTTTATTTATTTATTTATTTATTTATTTATTTATTATATATAAGTACACTGTAGCTGTCTTCAGTCACTCCAGTAGAGGGTGTCAGATTCTGGAGAATCTAAATCCTCTTATAATCTGAATATGATGTACATAAACACAGCCTCACATAAACTTCTAAATATTTAAAGAAGTGTGGGGCCACTGAAAGGGCTCAACAATTAACCGAATTGTCTCCTCTTCCAGAGAACCTTGGATCAACTACCAGCACTATATGGTGGCCCATCTCCAGTTCCCGGGGATCAGATAGACAGACAGACAGACAGACAGAGATATGGATGGCAGGCCTGCCTGGTCTTTCTTTCTTTCTTATACTTTTTAAAAAATGTTTATTTATTTATTTATTTATTTATCTATTTATTTATTAGATATAAGTACACTCTAGCTGTCTTCAGACACTCCAGAAGAGGGTGTCAGATTCTGGAGAATCTAAATCCCTCTTATGGTCTGCATATGATGTACATAAACACAGCCTCACATATACCTCTAAATATTTAAAGATGGGTGGCGCCACTGAAAGGGCTCAACAATTAACAGCATTGTCCCCTCTTCCAGAGTACCTGGGATCAACTACCAGCAACTATATGGTGGCCCATCTCCAGTTCCAGGGGATCAGACAAACAGACATACAGACAGTGATAAGGATGGCAGGCCTGCCTGGTCTTTCTTTCTTTTTTATCTTTTTAAAAAAATGTTTATTTATATATTTATTCATGTATTTATTAGATATAAGTACACTGTAGCTGTCTTCAGACACTCCAGAAGAGGGTGTCAGATTGTGGAGAATCTAAATCCCTCTTATGGTCTGCATATGATGTACATAAACACAGCCTCACATATACTTCTAAAAATTTAAAGATGTGTGGGGCCACTGAGAGGGCTCAACAATTAACAGCATTGTCTCCTCTTTCAGAGAACCTGGGATAAACTACCAGCACCTTATGGTGGCCCATCTCCAGTTCCAAGGGATCAGACAGACAGACAGACAGACTGACAGAGATAAGGATGGAGGCCTGCCTGGTCTTTCTTTCTTTCTTATACTTTTAAGAAATGTTTATTAATTTAAGTATGTATTTATTAGATTTAAGTACAAGGTAGCTGTTTTCAGACACTCTAAAAGAGGGTGTCATCTTCTGGAGAATCTAAATCCCTCTTATGGTCTACATATGATGTACATAAACACAGCCTCACATATATTTCTAAAAATTTAAAGATGGGTGGGCCCACTGAAAGGGCTCAACAATTAACAGCATTGTCTCTTCTTCCAGAGAACGTGGGATCAACTACCTGCAACTATATGGTGGCCCATCTCAAGTTCCAGGGGATAAGACAGACAGACAGACAGACAGAGATAAGGATGGCAGGCCTGCCTGATTTTTCTTTCTTTCTTATCCTTTTTAAAAAATGTTCATTAATTAATTTATTTATTTATTCATTTATTCATTTATTTATTTATTTATTTATTTATGTATTTATTAGATGTAAGTACACTGTAGCTGTCTTCAGACTCTCCAGAAGAGGGTGTCAGATTCTGGAGAATCAATATCCCTCATATGGTCTGCATATGATGTACATGAACACAGCCTCACATATACTTCTAAAAATTTAAAGATGGGTGGGGCCACTGAAAGGGCTCAACAATTAACAGCATTGTCTCCTCTTCCAGAGAACCTGGGATCAACTACCAGCAACTATATGGTGGCCCATCTCCAGTTTCAGGGTATCTGACAGATAGACAGACAGACAGACAGACAGACAAGTTGGCAGGCCTGCCTGGTCTTTCTTTCTTTCTTATTCTTTTTAAAAAATGTTTATTTATTTATTTATGTATTTATTAGATATAAGTACAATGTAGCTGTCTTCAGTCACTCCAGAAGAGGGTGTCAGATTCTGGAGAATCTATATCCCTCTTATGGTCTGCATATGATGTACATAAACACAGCCTCACATTTACTTCTAAAAATTTAAAGATGTGTGGGGCCAATGAAAGGGATCAACAATTAACAGCATTGTCTCCTCTTATAGAGAACATGGGATCAACTACCAGCAACTATATGGTGGCCCATCTCCAGTTCCAGGGGATCAGACAGACAGACAGACAGACAGATAGAGTTAAGGATGGCAGGCCTACCTGGTCTTTCATTCTTTCTTATCCTTTTTAAAAAAATGTTTATTAATTTAAGTATGTATTTATTAGATGTAAGTACACTGTAGCTGTCTTCAAACACTCCCGAAGAGGGTGTCAGATTCTGGAGAATCTATATCCCTCTTATGGTCTGCATATGATGTACATGAACACAGCCTCACATATACTTCTAAAAATTTAAAGATGGGTGGGGCCACTGAAAGGGCTCAACAATTAACAGCACTGACTCCTCTTCCAGAGAACCTGGGATCAACTACCAGCAATTATATGGTGGCCCATCTCCAGTTCCAGGGGATCAGACAGACAGACAGACAGACAAACAAGGATGGCAGGCCTGCCTGGTCTCTCTTTCTTTATTATCCTTTTTAAAAAATGTTTATTTGTTTATTTATGAATTTATTAGATATAAGTACACTGTAGCTGTCTTCAGACACTCTAGAAGAGTGTGTCATCTTCTGGAGAATCTAAATCCCTCTTATGGTCTGCATATGATGTACATAAACACAGCCTCACATATACTTCTAAAAATTTAAAGATGGGTGGGGCCACTGAAAGGGCTCAACAATTAACAGCATTGTCTCCTCTTCCAGAGGACCTGGGATCAACTACCAGCAACTATATTGTGGCCCATCTCCAGTTCCAGGGGATCAGACAGACATACAGACAGACAGACAGACAAGGATTGCAGGCTTGCCTGGTTTTTCTTTCTTTCTTATACATTTTAAAAATGTTTATTTATTTATATATGTATTTCTTAGATATAAGTACACTGTAGCTTTCTTTAGACACTCCAGAGGAGGGTGTCAGATTCTGGAGAATCTAAATCCCTCTTATGGTCTGTATATGATGTACATAAACACAGCCTCACATATACTTCTAAAAATTTAAAGAAGGGTGGGGCCACTCTAAAAGCTCAACAATTAACAGCATTGTCTCCTCTTCCAGAGTACCTGGGATCAACTACCAGCAACTATATGGTGGCCCATCTCCAGTTCCAGGGGATCAGACAGACAGACATACAGACAGTGAAATGGATGGCAGGCCTGCCTGGTCGTTCTTTGTTTCTTATCCTTTTTAAAAAAATGTTTATTTATATATTTATTTATGTATTTATTAGATATAAGTACACTGTAGCTGTCTTTAGACACTCCAGAAGAAGGTGTCAGATTCTGGAGAATCTAAATCCCTCTTATGGTCTGCATATGATGTACATAAACACAGCCTCATATATACCTCTAAATATTTAAAGATGGGTGGCGCCACTGAAAGGGCTCAACAATTAACAGCATTGTCTCCTCTTCCAGAGTACCTGGGATCAACTACCAGCAACTATATGGTGGCCCATCTCCAGTTCCAGGGGATCAGACAGACAGATATACAGACAGTGAAAAGGATGGCAGGCCTGCCTGGTCTTTCTTTCTTTCTTATCCTTTTTAAAAAAATGTTTATTTATATATTTATTTATGTATTTATTAGATATAAGTACACTGTAGCTGTCTTCAGACACTCCAACATAGGGTGTCAGAATCTGGAGAATCTAAATCCCTCTTATGGTCTGCATATGATGTACATAAACACAGCCTCACATATACTTCTAAAAATTTAAAGATGTGTGGGGCCACTGAGAGGGCTCAACAATTAACAGCATTGTCTCCTCTTTCAGAGAACCTGGGAAAAAATACCAGCACCTTATGATGGCCCATCTCCAGTTCCAGTGGATCAGACAGACAGACAGACAGAGAGACAGAGATAAGGATGGCAGGCCTGCCTGGTCTTTCTTTATTTCTTATACTTTTTAAAAAATGTTTATTTATTTATTTATTTATTTATTTATTTATTTATGTATTTATTAGATATAAGTACACTGTAGCTGTCTTCAGACACTCCAGAAGAGGGTGTCAGATTCTGGAGAATCTAAATCCCTCTTACGGTCTGCATATGATGTACATAAACACAGCCTCACATATACTTCTAAATATTTAAAGATGGGTAGGGCCACTGATAGGGCTCAACAATTAACAGCCTTGTCTCCTCTTCCAGAGAACCTGGGATCAACTACCAGCAACTTTATGGTAGCCCAACTCCAGTTCCAGAGGATCAGACAGACAGACAGACAGACAGACAGAGATAAGGATGGCAGGCCTGCCTGGTCTTACTTTCTTTCTTATCCTTTTTAAAAAATGTTTATTTATTTATTTATTTATTTATTTATTTATTATATATAAGTACACTGTAGCTGTCTTCAGACACTCCAGTAGAGGGTGTCAGATTCTGGAGAATCTAAATCCTCTTATAATCTGAATATGATGTACATAAACACAGCCTCACATAAACTTCTAAATATTTAAAGAAGTGTGGGGCCACTGAAAGGGCTCAACAATTAACCGAATTGTCTCCTCTTCCAGAGAACCTTGGATCAACTACCAGCACTATATGGTGGCCCATCTCCAGTTCCCGGGGATCAGATAGACAGACAGACAGACAGACAGACAGAGATATGGATGGCAGGCCTGCCTGGTCTTTCTTTCTTTCTTATCTTTTTAAAAAAATGTTTATTTATATATTTATTCATGTATTTATTAGATATAAGTACACTGTAGCTGTCTTCAGACACTCCAGAAGAGGGTGTCAGATTGTGGAGAATCTAAATCCCTCTTATGGTCTGCATATGATGTACATAAACACAGCCTCACATATACCTCTAAAAATTTAAAGATGTGTGGGGCCACTGAGAGGGCTCAACAATTAACAGCATTGTCTCCTCTTTCAGAGAACCTGGGATAAACTACCAGCACCTTATGGTGGCCCATCTCCAGTTCCAAGGGATCAGACAGACAGACAGACAGACTGACAGAGATAAGGATGGAGGCCTGCCTGGTCTTTCTTTCTTTCTTATACTTTTAAGAAATGTTTATTAATTTAAGTATGTATTTATTAGATTTAAGTACAAGGTAGCTGTCTTCAGACACTCTAAAAGAGGGTGTCATCTTCTGGAGAATCTAAATCCCTCTTATGGTCTGCATATGATGTACATAAACACAGCCTCACATATATTTCTAAAAATTTAAAGATGGGTGGGCCCACTGAAAGGGCTCAACAATTAACAGCATTGTCTCTTCTTCCAGAGAACGTGGGATCAACTACCAGCAACTATATGGTGGCCCATCTCAAGTTCCAGGGGATAAGACAGACAGACAGACAGACAGAGATAAGGATGGCAGGCCTGCCTGATTTTTCTTTCTTTCTTATCCTTTTTAAAAAATGTTTATTCATTTATTTATTTATTTATTCATTTATTCATTTATTTATTTATTTATTTATTTATTTATTTATTTATTAGATGTAAGTACACTGTAGCTGTCTTCAGACTCTCCAGTAGAGGGTGTCAGATTCTGGAAAATCAATATCCCTCATATGGTCTGCATATGATGTACATGAACACAGCCTCACATATACTTCTAAAAATTTAAATATGGGTGGGGCCACTGAAAGGGCTCAACAATTAACAGCATTGTCTCCTCTTCCAGAGAACCTGGGATCAACTACCAGCAACTATATGGTGGCCCATCTCCAGTTTCAGGGTATCTGACAGATAGACAGACAGACAGACAGACAGACAAGGTGGCAGGCCTGCCTGGTCTTTCTTTCTTTCTTATTCTTTTTAAAAAATGTTTATTTATTTATTTATGTATTTATTAGATATAAGTACAATGTAGCTGTCTTCAGTCACTCCAGAAGAGGGTGTCAGATTCTGGAGAATCTATATCCCTCTTATGGTCTGCATATGATGTACATAAACACAGCCTCACATTTACTTCTAAAAATTTAAAGATGTGTGGGGCCAATGAAAGGGATCAACAATTAACAGCATTGTCTCCTCTTATAGAGAACATGGGATCAACTACCAGCAACTATATGGTGGCCCATCTCCAGTTCCAGGGGATCAGACAGACAGACAGACAGACAGATAGAGTTAAGGATGGCAGGCCTACCTGGTCTTTCATTCTTTCTTATCCTTTTTAAAAAAATGTTTATTAATTTAAGTATGTATTTATTAGAGGTAAGTACACTGTAGCTGTCTTCAAACACTCCCGAAGAGGGTGTCAGATTCTGGAGAATCTATATCCCTCTTAAGGTCTGCATATGATGTACATGAACAAAGCCTCACATATACTTCTAAAAATTTAAAGATGGGTGGGGCCACTGAAAGGGCTCAACAATTAACAGCACTGACTCCTCTTCCAGAGAACCTGGGATCAACTACCAGCAATTATATGGTGGCCCATCTCCAGTTCCAGGGGATCAGACAGACAGACAGACAGACAAACAAGGATGGCAAGCCTGCCTGGTCTCTCTTTCTTTATTATCCTTTTTAAAAAATGTTTATTTGTTTATTTATGAATTTATTAGATATAAGTACACTTTAGCTGTCTTCAGACACTCTAGAAGAGTGTGTCATCTTCTGGAGAATCTAAATCCCTCTTATGGTCTGCATATGATGTACATAAACACAGCCTCACATATACTTCTTAAAATTTAAAGATGGGTGGGGCCACTGAAAGGGCTCAACAATTAACAGCATTGTCTCCTCTTCCAGAGGACCTGGGATCAACTACCAGCAACTATATTGTGGCCCATCTCCTGTTCCATGGGATCAGACAGACATACAGACAGACAGACAGACAAGAATTGCAGGCCTGCCTGGTTTTTCTTTCTTTCTTATACATTTTAAATATGTTTATTTATTTATATATGTATTTCTTAGATATAAGTACACTGTAGCTTTCTTTAGACACTCCAGAGGAGGGTGTCAGATTCTGGAGAATCTAAATCCCACTTATGGTATGCATATGATGTACATAAACACAGCCTCACATATACTTCTAAAAATTTAAAGAAGGGTGGGGCCACTCTAAAAGCTCAACAATTAACAGCATTGTCTCCTCTTCCAGAGTACCTGGGATCAACTACCAGCAAATATATGGTGGCCCATCTCCAGTTCCAGGGGATCAGACAGACAGACATACAGACAGTGATAAGGATGGCAGGCCTGCATGGTCTTTCTTTGTTTCTTATCCTTTTTAAAAAAATGTATATTTATATATTTATTTATGTATTTATTAGATATAAGTACACTGTAGCTGTCTTCAGACACTCCAGAAGAGGGTCTCAGATTCTGGAGAATCTAAATCCCTCTTATGGTCTGCATATGATGTACATAAACACAGCCTCACATATACTTCTAAAAATTAAAAATGGGTGGGTCCACTGAAAGGGCTCAACAATTAACAGCATTGTCTCCTCTTCCAGAGAACCTGGGATCAACTACCAGCAACTACAAGGTGGCCCATCTCCAGTTCCAGGGGATCAGACAGACAGACAGACAGACAGAGATTAGGATGGCAGGCCTGCCTGGTCTTTCTTTCTTTCTTATCCTTTTAAAATAATGTTTATTTATTTATTTATATTTATTTATATATGTATTTATTAGATATAAGTACACTGTAGTTGTCTTCAGACACTCCAGAAGAGGGTGTCAGATTCTGGAGAATCTAAATCCCTCTTATGGTCTGCATATGATGTACATAAACACAGCCTAACATATACTTCTAAAAATTTAAAGATAGTTGGAGCCACTGAAAGGGCTCAACAATTAACAGCATTGTCTCCTCTTCCAGAGAACCTGGGATCAACTAACTGCAACTATATGGTGGCCCATCTCCAGTTCCAAGGGATCAGACAGACTGACAGACAGACAGAGTTAAGGATGGAGGCCTGCCTGGTCTTTCTTTCTTTCTTATCCTTTTTAAAAAATGTTTATTTATTTATTTATATGTTTATTAGATATAAGTACACTGTAGCCGTCTTCAGACACTCCAGAAGAAGGTATCAGATTCTGGAGAAACTAAATCCCTCTTATGGTCTGCATATGATGTACATAAACACAGCCTCACGTTTACTTCTTAAAATTTAAAAGTGGGGGGGCCACTGAAAGGGCTCAGCAATTAACAGCATTATCTCCTCTTACAGAGAACCTGGGATCAACTACCTGCAACTATATGGTGGCCCATCTCCACTCCCAGGGGATCAGACAGACAGACAGACAGACAAGGATAAGGATGGCAGGCCTGCCTGGTCTTTCTTTCTTTCTTATACTTTTTAAAAAAATTGTATTTATTTATGTATTTATTAGATATAAGTACACTGTAGCTGTCTTCAGACACTCCAGAAGAGGGTGTCAGATTCTGATGAATCTAAATCCCTCTTCTGGTCTGCATATGATGTACATAAACACAGCCTCACATACACTTCTAAAAATTTAAAGATGGGTAGGGCCACTGATAGGGCTCAACAATTAACAGCATTGTCTCCTCTTCCAGAGAACCTGGGATCAACTACCAGCAACTATATGGTAGCCCATCTCCAGTTCCAGGGGATCAGACAGACAGACAGACAGACAGAGATAAGGATGGCAGGCCTGCCTGGTCTTACTTTCTTTCTTATCCTTTTTAAAAAATGTTTATTTATTTATTTATTTATTTATTTATTTATTTATTTATGTATTTATTATATATAAGTACACTGTAGCTGTTTTCAGACACTCCAGTAGAGGGTGTCAGATTCTGGAGAATCTAAATTCTCTTATAATCTGAATATGATGTACATAAACACAGCTCACATATACTTCTAAATATTTAAAGAAGTGTGGGGCCACTGAAAGGGCTCAACAATTAAGAGCATTGTCTCCTCTTCCAGAGAACCTTGGATCAACTACCAGCAACTATATGGTGGCCCATCTCCAGTTCCAGGGGATCAGACAGACAGACAGACAGACAGAGATAAGGATGGCAGGCCTGCCTGGTCTTACTTTCTTTCTTATCCTTTTTAAAAAATGTTTATTAATTTATTTATTTATTTATTACATATAAGTACACTGTAGCTGTCTTCAGACACTCCAGTAGAGGGTGTAAGATTCTGGAGAATCTAAATCCTCTTATAATTTGAATATGATGTACATAAACACAGCCTCACATATACTTCTAAATATTTAAAGAAGTGTGCGGCCACTGAAAGGGCTCAACAATTAAGAGCATTGTCTCCTCTTCCAGAGAACCTTGGATCAACTACCAGCAACTATATGGTGGCCCATCTCCAGTTCCCAGGGATCAGATAGACAGACAGATAGACAGGCAGAGATATGGATGGCAGGCCTGCCTGGTCTTTCTTTCTTATCCTTTTTAAAAAATGTTTATTTATTTATTTATTTATTTATTTATGTATTTAGTAGATATAAGTACACTGTAGCTCTTCAGACACTACAGAAGAGGGTGTCAGATTCTGGAGAATCTAAATCCCTCTTATGGTCTGCATATGATGTACATAAACACAGCCTCACATATACTTCTAAAAATTTAAAGAAGGGTGGGGCCACTCTAAAAGCTCAACAATTAACAGCATTGTCTCCTCTTCCAGAGTACCTGGGATCAACTACCAGGAACTATATGGTGGCCCATCTCCAGTTCCAGGGGATCAGACAGACAGACATACAGACAGTGCTAAGGATGGCAGGCCTGCCTGGTCTTTCTTTCTTTCTTATCCTTTTTAAAAAAATGTTTATTTATATATTTATTTATGTATTTATTAGATATAAGTACACTGTAGCTGTCTTCAGACACTCCAGAAGAGGGTGTCAGATTCTGGAGAATCTAAATCCCTCTTATGGTCTGCATATGATGTACATAAACAAAGCCTCACATATACTTCTAAAAATTTAAAGATGTGTGGGGCCACTGAGAGGGCTCAACAATTAACAGCATTGTCTCCTCTTTCAGAGAACCTGGGATAAACAACCAGCACCTTATGGTGGCCCAACTCCAGTTCCAGTGGATCAGACAGACAGACAGACAGAGAGACAGAGATAAGGATGGCAGGCCTGCCTGGTCTTACTTTATTTCTTATACTTTTTAAAAAATGTTTATTTATTTATTTATTCATTTATTTATGTATTTATTAGATATAAGTACACTTTAGCCGTCTTCAGACACTCCAGAAGAGGGTGTCAGATTCTGGAGAATCTAAATCCCTCTTATGGTTTGAATAAGATGTACATAAACACAGCCTCACATATACTTCTAAAAATTAAAAATGGGTGGGGCCACTGAAAGGGCTCAACAATTAACAGCATTGTCTCCTCTTCCAGAGAACGTGGGATCAACTACCAGAACCTACAAGGTGGCCCATCTCCAGTTCCACGGGATCAGACAGACAGACAGAGATAAGGATGGCAGGCCTGCCTGGTCTTTCTTTCTTTCTTATTCTTTTTAAAAAATATTTATTTATTTAGTTATTTATTTATTTAGTTATTTATTTATTTATTTATTTATTTATTTATGTATTTCTTAGATATAAGTACACTGTAGCTTTCTTTAGACACTCCAGAGGAGGGTGTCAGATTCTGGAGAATGTAAATCCCTCTTATGGTCTGCATATGATGTACATAAACACAGCCTCACATATACTGAGCTGAGGTGTCACAGGCCAACTGCTGGAATTTCTCAGTACCACCTAGATAGAGAAAAGCTATGCTGTGGTTGCTTAATTTATGTATTTTATTATTTCTATTTGTTGTTTTGTTTTGTTTTATTTGTTTTTAGAGAAGTCCTCAGTCTGTAGCTCTGGCTGACCCAGGACTGCCTACTTGTGTTAATTAGGGTTTCACAGCTGGGAACAGACACCAAGAGCAAGGTAAGGCTTAGAAAACCCTACATTCAGTGGTGGCTCAAGCTCTTAATGAGAGCACTCTGTAGGTAGAGGCAGTCAGTTTCTGAGTTCGAGGCCACCCTGGTGAAAGACAGGGCTAGGGTAGGGGCTAGGGTGAGGAAAGAAAGAAAGGAAAGTTTATAATAAAAAGTTTTTATAAAAGTTTTATAAAAAGTGTTAAAGTTTTTAAAAATTAAAAAAAAAAAATACCAGATCACCATCACACAGCATTGGCTGTCTTCAGGTGTATCCTTTCAGCCTCCAAACACAAAACAATGGCTGGCTCTCTTCAGGTGTATCCTATTCTCGAGTCTTATTTCCAACCTTAGAGCTGGGCTGAGCTGCCTCATTATGTAATTGCAAACCTTCCTTGGTTTGTCTTTTCCATTTCTAAGACTAACAGGCCTTTTTCTATTTATTGAATATGCTCATGACTGTCCTTTAGATATAGTAAATATAACTTTTGCTTATAAAACTTGTTTTCTAGGAATTTTTAAAGGGCAATGGCAGAGTTTATTTATAAAAAAATATTTTGCATTTATTTATTTGTGTGAGTGATGAAGCTCAGGTCTTCAAACTCGTCAGGAGGTATGATTACCTTCCCTCTCTCTCAACCCCTCTCTCTCCTCTCTCAATGATTGTGTAAGAATGTTTTGCATGTGTATGCTGTGCCCACAGACTCCAGAACAGAGTATTAGATCCCCTGGAACTGGAGATGGGCCACCATATATAATACTGGTAATTGAGCACATTTTCTCTGGAAGAGGAGACAATGCTCTTAATTGTTGAGCCCTCTCTGTAGCCACATCTTTCTTTTTTTTTTTTTTTTGAGTATATGTGAGGCTGTGTTTATATACATCATATGCAGACAATAAGAATGATTTAGATTCTTCAGATTCTGACACCCTCTTCTGGACTGTCTGAAGATAGCTACAGCATACTTAAATATAATAAATAAATAAATCTTTAAAAAGAAAAGGAAAAGTAAAAAAGAAAGAACAGGCCTGCCATATGCATGTTCATAGAGGAAAATGGGAGAGACCCCATTCTAACCTCAGCAGGGTGCTTCCTTCTGGATGGTAGCTCACAGTTTCATCCCAGCAAGACAGGCAAATCATTGAGTTCAAGGACAGTAAGGTTCAGGACAGCCAAGGTTAGGAAGGAAAAGGGTCTATGTTGAGAATACAAACCGACAAAACAACAACTAGGAAAAAGAAGTGACAGTGTAACTTGGGGTAGGGTACCAACAAGAGAAAGCTTTCTGTTACCACTTACAAACACCAGTAGCCTTGCACACTTCTGCCCAGGTCCCTGCCTTCCTTTCTAGGAATTCTAAGGATGCCAGGGGGTTGGGGAATCCAGATTAAAATTTTAAAAACAAAGACTTGGTCTTTGATGTCTATAGGAAGCCCTTCTCAGTGCCTTTAACTACCACTGAACTTTCAGGGCTGTGACTCAACTGTAACAAGGAACAGGGCTAAGAACCTGCAGCATTTGAAAACAACTATTTTTTTAAAGTGGGGGACACAAATCAGCAGTAGAACCCCTCAGGTTCAGCCATAATACTTGTTAGGGAAAGAGACTCAATGTCCGGAGCTGAGGTCTCATGGGTGAACTGCTTCAAGCTCTGAGTATCATTGAAAGAAAGAAAAGATATCATGTGGTTGCTTAATTTATTTATTTTATTATTCTATTTTTTGTTTTCTTTTGTTTTGTTTTAGAAAAGGCCTCAGTCTGTAGCTATGGCTGACCTAGGACAGACTACATGTGTTAATTAGGGTTTCACAGCTGAGAAGCAGACCATACCTATGTAAGACTTAGAAAACCTAACAGTCAGTGGTGGCTCGAGCTCTTAATGAGAGCACTCTGGAGGCAGAGGCAGTCAGTTTCTGAGTTCGAGGCCAGCCTGGTTAAAGACAGGGATAGGCAGAGCTAGGCAAGGCAGGGCTGGGCTAGGCTAGGCAAGGGGCTGGGCTAGTCAAGGCAAGGGACTAGGCTAGGCTACTCAAGGGGCTAGGCAAGACAGACAGACAGAGAGAAGGACAGACAAGGATGGCAGGCCTGCCTGGTTTTTCTTTCTTTCTTTTCCCTTTTAAAAAATGTTTGTTTTTTTATTTATTTATTTATTTATGTATTTATTAGATATACGTACACTGTAGCTGTCTTCAGACACTCCAGAAGAGGGTGTCTGATTCTGGAGAATCAATATCCCTCTTATGGTCTGCATATGATGTACATAAACACAGCCTCACATATACTTCTAAAAATTTAAAGAAGGGTGGGGCCACTCTAAAAGCTCAACAATTAACAGCATTGTCTCCTCTTCCAGAGTACCTGGGATCAACTACCAGCAACTATATGGTGGCCCATCTCCAGTTCCAGGGGATCAGACAGACAGACATACAGACAGTGATAAGGATGGCAGGCCTGCCTGGTCTTTCTGCTTTCTTATCCTTTTTAAAAATATGTTTATTTACTTATTTATTTATTTATTTATGTATTTATTAGATATAAGTACACTGTAGCTGTCTTCAGACACTCCAGAAGAGGGTGTCAGATTCTGGAGAATCTAAATCCCTCTTATGGTCTGCATATGATGTACATAAACACAGCCTCACATATAATTCTAAAAATTTAAAGAAGGGTTGGGCCACTCTAAAAGCTCAACAATTAACAGCATTGTCTCCTCTTCCAGAGTACTTGGGATCAGCTACCAGCGACTATATGGTGGCCCTTCTCCAGTTCCAGGGGATCAGACAGACAGACATACAGACAGTGATAAGTATGGCAGGCCTGCCTGGTCATTCTTTCTTTCTTATCCTTTTCAAAAAAATGTTTATTTATATATTTATTTATGTATTTATTAGATATAAGTACACTGTAGCTGTCTTCAGACACCCCAGAAGAGGGTGTCAGATTCTGGAGAAACTAAATCCCTCTTATGGTCTGCATATGATGTACATAAACACAGCCTCACATATACTTCTAAAAATTTAAAGATGTGTGGGGCCAATGAGAGGGCTCAACAAGTAACAGCATTGTCTCCTCTTTCAGTGAACCTGGGATAAACTACCAGCACCTTATGGTGGCCCATCTCCAGTTCCAGTGGATCAGACAGACAGACAGACAGACAGAGAGACAGAGATAAGGATGGCAGGCCTGCCTGGTCTTTCTTTATTTCTTATACTTTTTAAAAAGTGTTTATTTATTTCTTTCTTTATTTATTTATTTATTTATTAGATATAAGTACACTGTAGCCGTCTTCAGACACTCCAGAAGAGGGTGTCAGATTCTAGAGAATCTAAATCCCTCTTATGGTCTGAATATGATGTACATAAACACAGCCTCACATATACTTCTAAAAATTATAAATAGGTGGGGCCACTGAAAGGACTCAACAATTAACAGCATTGTCTCCTCTTCCAGAGAACCTGGGATCAACTACCAGCACCTAAAAGGTGGCCCATCTCCAGTTCCAGGGGATCAGACAGACAGAGAGACAGACAGTGATAAGGATGGCAGGCCTGCCTGGTCTTTCTTTCTTATTCTTTTTTTAAAAAAAAATGTTTATTTATTTATTTATTTATTTATTTATTTATTTATTTATTATTTGATATAAGTACCCTGTAGCTGATCAGACACTCCAGAAGAGAGTGTCATATTCTGGAGAATCTAAATCCAACTTATGGTATGCATATGATGTACATAAACACAGCCTCACATATACTTCTAAAAATTTAAAGAAGGGTGGGGCCACTCTAAAAGCTCAACAATTAACAGCATTGTCTCCTCTTCCAGAGTACCTGGGATCAACTACCAGCAACTATATGGTGGCCCATCTCCAGTTCCAGGGGATCAGACAGACAGACATACAGACAGTGATAAGGATGGCAGGCCTGCCTGGTCTTTCTTTCTTTCTTATCCTTTAAAAAAAATGTTTATTTATATATTTATTTATGTATTTATTAGATATATGTACACTGTAGCTGCTTTCAGACACTCCAGAAGAGGGTGTCAGATTCTGGAGAATCTAAATCCCTCTTATGGTCTGCATATGATGTACATAAACACAGCCTCGCATATACTTCTAAAAATTTAAAGATGTGTGGGGCCACTGAGAGGGCTCAACAATTAACAGCATTGTCTCCTCTTTCAGAGAACCTGGGATAAACTACCAGCACCTTATGGTGGCCCATCTCCAGTTCCAGTGGATCAGACAGACAGACAGACAGACAGAGAGACAGAGATAAGGATGGCAGGCCTGCCTGGTCTTTCTTTATTTCTTATACTTTTTAAAAATTGTTTATTTATTTATTTATTTATTTATTTATTTATTTATCTATTTATTAGATATAAGTACACTGTAGCCGTCTTCAGACACTCCAGAAGAGGGTGTCAGATTCTAGAGAATCTAAATCCCTCTTATGGTCTGAATATGATGTACATAAACACAGCCTCACATATACGTCTAAAAATTATAAATAGGTGGGGCCACTGAAAGGACTCAACAATTAACAGCATTGTCTCCTCTTCCAGAGAACCTGGGATCAACTACCAGCACCTAAAAGGTGGCCCATCTCCAGTTCCAGGGGATCAGACAGACAGACAGACAGACAGTGATAAGGATGGCAGGCCTGCCTGGTCTTTCTTTCTTTCTTATCCTTTTTTTAAAAAAATGTTTATTTATTTATTTATTTATTTATTTATTTATTTATTTATTATTAGATATAAGTACACTGTAGCTGTTCAGACACTCCAGAAGTGGGTGTCAGATTCTGGAGAATCTAAATCCCTCTTATGGTCTGCATATGATGTACATAAACACAGCCTCACATATAATTCTAAAAATTTAAAGAAGGGTGGGGCCACTCTAAAAGCTCAACAATTAACAGCATTGTCTCCTCTTCCAGAGTACTTGGGATCAGCTACCAGCGACTATATGGTGGCCCATCTCCCGTTCCAGGGAATCAGACAGACAGACATACAGACAGTGATAAGGATTGCAGGCCTGCCTGGTCATTCTTTCTTTCTTATCCTTTTCAAATAAATGTTTATTTATATATTTATTTATGTATTTATTAGATATAAGTACACTGTAGCTGTCTGCAGACACCCCAGAAGAGGGTGTCAGATTCTGGAGAATCTAAATCCCTCTTATGGTCTGCATATGATGTACATAAACACAGCCTCACATATACTTCTAAAAATTTAAAGATGTGTGGGGCCAATGAGAGGGCTCAACAAGTAACAGCATTGTCTCCTCTTTCAGAGAACCTGGGATAAACTACCAGCACCTTATGGTGGCCCATCTCCAGTTCCAGTGGATCAGACAGACAGACAGACAGACAGAGAGACAGAGATAAGGATGGCAGGCCTGCCTGGTCTTTCTTTATTTCTTATACTTTTTAAAAAGTGTTTATTTATTTCTTTATTTATTTATTTATTAGATATAAGTACACTGTAGCCGTCTTCAGACACTCCAGAAGAGGGTGTCAGATTCTAGAGAATTTAAATCCCTCTTATGGTCTGAATATGATGTACATAAACACAGCCTCACATATACTTCTAAAAATTATAAATAGGTGGTGCCACTGAAAGCACTCAACAATTAACAGCATTGTCTCCTCTTCCAGAGAACCTGGGATCAACTACCAGCACCTAAAAGGTGGTCCATCTCCAGTTCCAGGGGATCAGACAGACAGAGAGACAGACAGTGATAAGGATGGCAGGCCTGCCTGGTCTTTCTTTCTTATTCTTTTTTAAAAAAAATGTTTATTTATTTATTTATTTATTTATTTATTTATTTATTTATTTATTATTAGATATAAGTACACTGTAGCTGTTCAGACACTCCAGAAGAGAGTGTCATATTCTGGAGAATCTAAATCCCACTTATGGTATGCATATGATGTACATAAACACAGCCTCACATATACTTCTAAAAATTTAAAGAAGGGTGGGGCCACTCTAAAAGCTCAACAATTAACAGCATTGTCTCCTCTTCCAGAGTACCTGGGATCAACTACCAGCAACTATATGGTGGCCCATCTCCAGTTCCAGGGGATCAGACAGAGAGACATACAGACAGTGATAAGGATGGCAGGCCTGCCTGGTCTCTCTTTCTTTCTTATCCTTTTTAAAAAATGTTTATTTAAATATTTATTTATGTATTTATTAGATATATGTACACTGTAGCTGCTTTCAGACACTCCAGAAGAGGGTGTCAGATTCTGGAGAATCTAAATCCTTCTTATGGTCTGCATATGATGTACATAAACAGAGCCTCGCATATACTTCTAAAAATTTAAAGATGTGTGGGGCCACTGAGAGGGCTCAACAATTAACAGCATTGTCTCCTCTTTCAGAGAACCTGGGATAAACTACCAGCACCTTATGGTGGCCCATCTCCATTTCCAGGGGATAAGACTGACAGACAGACAGAGAGACAGAGATATGGATGGCAGGCCTGCCTGGTCTTTCTTTATTTCTTATACTTTTTAAAAAATGTTTATTTATTTATTCATTTATTTATTTATTTATGTATTTATTAGATATAAGTACACTGTAGCCGTATTCAGACACTCCAGAAGAGGGTGTCAGATTCTAGAGAATCTAAATCCCTCTTATGGTCTGAATATGATGTACATAAACCAAGCCTCACATATACTTCTAAAAATTATAAATAGGTGGGGCCACTGAAAAGACTCAACAATTAACAGCATTGTCTCCTCTTCCAGAGAACCTGGGATCAACTACCAGCACCTAAAAGGTGGCCCATCTCCAGTTCCAAGGGATCAGACAGACAGACAGACAGACAGTGATAAGGATGGTAGGCCTGCCTGGTCTTTCTTTCTTTCTTATCCTTTTTTTAAAAAAAATGTTTATTTATTTATTTATTTATTTATTTATTTATTTATTTATTATTAGATATAAGTACACTGTAGCTGTTCAAACACTCCAGAAGAGGGTGTCAGATTCCGGAGAATCTAAATCCCTCTTATGGTCTGCGTATGATGTACATAAACACAGCCTCACATATAATTCTAAAAATTTAAAGAAGGGTTGGGCCACTCTAAAAGCTCAACAATTAACAGCATTGTCTCCTCTTCCAGAGTACTTGGGATCAGCTACCAGCAACTATATGGTGGCCCATCTCCAGTTCCAGGGGATCAGACAGACAGACGTACAGACAGTGATAAGGATGGCAGGCCTGCCTGGTCTTTCTTTCTTATCCTTTTTTTAAAAAAATGTTTATTTATTTATTTATTTATTTATTTATTTATTTATTTATTTATTTATTTATTATTAGATATAAGTACACTGTAGCTGTTCAGACACTCCAGAAGAGGGTGTCATATTCTGGAGAATCTAAATCCCACTTATGGTATGCATATGATGTACATAAACACAGCCTCACATATACTTCTAAAAATTTAAAGAAGGGTGGGGCCACTTTAAAAGCTCAACAATTAACAGCATTGTCTCCTCTTCCAGAGTACCTGGGATCAACTACCAGCAACTATATGGTGGCCCATCTCCAGTTCCAGGGGATCAGACAGAGTGACATACAGACAGTGATAAGGATGGCAGGCCTGCCTGGTCTTTCTTTCTTTCTTATCCTTTTTAAAAAAATGTTTATTTATATATTTATTTATGTATTTAGTAGATATATGTACACTGTAGCTGCTTTCAGACATTCCAGAAGAGGGTGTCAGATTCTGGAGAATCTAAATCCCTGTTATGGTCTGCATATGATGTACATAAACACAGCCTAGCATATACTTCTAAAAATTTAAAGATGTGTGGGGCCACTGAGAGGGCTCAACAATTAACAGCATTGTCTCCTCTTTCAGAGAACCTGGGATAAACTACCAGCACCTTATGGTGGCCCATCTCCAGTTCCAGTGGATCAGACAGACAGACAGACAGACAGAGAGACAGAGATAAGGATGGCAGGCCTGCCTGGTCTTTCTTTATTTCTTATACTTTTTAAAAATTGTTTATTTATTTATTTATTTATTTATTTATTTATTTATTTATTTATGAATTTATTAGATATAAGTACACTGTAGCCGTCTTCAGACACTCCAGAAGAGGGTGTCAGATTCTAGAGAATCTAAATCCCTCTTATGGTCTGAATATGATGTACATAAACACAGCCTCACATATACGTCTAAAAATTATAAATAGGTGGAGCCACTGAAAGGACTCAACAATTAACAGCATTGTCTCCTCTTCCAGAGAACCTGGGATCAACTACCAGCACATAAAAGGTGGCCCATCTACAGTTCCAGGGGATCAGACAGACAGACAGACAGACAGTGATAAGGATGGCAGGCCTGCCTGGTCTTTCTTTCTTTCTTATCCTTTTTTTAAAAAAATGTTCGTTTATTTATTTATTTATTTATTTATTTATTTATTTATTAGATATAAGTACACTGTAGCTGTTCAGACACTCCAGAAGAGGGTGTCAGATTCTGGAGAATCTAAATCTCTCTTATGGTCTGCATATGATGTACATAAACACATCCTCACATATACTTTTAAAATTTAAAGAAGGGTGGGGCCACTCTAAAAGCTCAATAATTAACAGCATTGTCTCCTCTTCCAGAGTACCTGGGATCAACTACCAGCAACTATATGGTGGCCCATCTCCAGTTCCAGGGGATCAGACAGACAGACATACAGACAGTGATAAGGATGGCAGGCCTGCCTGGTCTTTCTTTCTTTCTTATCCTTTTAAAAAATGTTTATTTATATATTTATGTATGTATTTATTAGATATTTGTACACTGTAGCTGTCTTCAGACACTCCAGAAGAGGGTGTCAGATTCTGGAGAATCTAAATCCCTCTTATGGTCTGCATATTCGGTACATAAACACAGCCTCGAATATACTTCTAAAAATTTAAAGATGTGTGGGGCCACTGAGAGGGCTCAACAATTAACAGCATTGTCTCCTCTTTCAGAGAACCTGGGATAAACTACCAGCACCTTATGGTGGCCCATCTCCAGTTCCAGGGGATCAGACAGACAGACAGACAGAGAGACAGAGATATGGATGGCAGGCCTGCCTGGTCTTTCTTTATTTCTTATATTTTAAAAAAATGTTTATATTTTATTTATTTATTTATTTATTTATTTATTTATTTATTTATTTATTTATTAGATATAAGTACACTGTAGCCGTCTTCAGACACTCCATAAGAGGGTGTCATATTCTGGAGAATCTAAATCCCTCTTATGGACTGCATATGATGTACATAAACACAGCCTCACATATACTTCTAAAAATTTAAAGAAGGGTGGGGCCACTCTAAAAGCTCAACAATTAACAGCATTGTCTCCTCTTCCTGAGTACCTGGGATCAACTACCAGCAACTATATGGTGGCCCATCTCCAGTTCCAGAGGATCCGACAGACAGACATACAGACAGTGATAAGGATGGCAGGCCTGCCTGGTCTTACTTTCTTTCTTATACTATTTAAAAAATGTTTATTTATTTATTTTTTATTTATTTATGTATTTATTAGATATAAGTACACTGTAGCCGTCTTCAGACACTCCATAAGAGGGTGACAGATTCTAGAGCATCTAAATCCCTCTTATGGTCTGAATATGATGTACATAAACACAGCATCACATATACTTCTAAAAATTAAAAATGGGTGGGGCCACTGAAAGGGCTCAACAATTAAGAGCATAGTCTCCTCTTCCAGAGAACTTTGGATCAACTACCAGCAACTATATGGTGGCCCATCTCCAGTTCCAGGGGATCAGACAGAAAGACAGACAGACAGAGATAAGGATGGCAGGCCTGCCTGGTCTTACTTTCTTTCTTATCCTTTTTAAAAAATGTTTGTTTATTTATTTATTTATTTATTTATTTATTTATTTATTTATTTATTATATATAAGTACACTGTAGCTGTCTTCAGACACTCCAGTAGAGGGTGTCAGATTCTGGAGAAACTAAATCCTCTTATAATCTGAATATGATGTACTTAAACACAGCTCACATATACTTCTAAATATTTAAAGAAGTGTGGGGCCACTGAAAGGGCTCTACAATTAAGAGCATTGTCTCCTCTTCCAGAGAACCTTGGATCAACTACCAGCAACTATATGGTGGCCCATCTCCAGTTCCAGGGGATCAGACAGACAGACAGACAGAGATAAGGATGGCAGGCCTGCCTGGTCTTTCTTTCTTTCTTATCCTTTTTAAAAAAAATGTTTATTCATTTATTTATTTATTACATATAAGTACACTGTAGCTGTCTTCAGACACTCCAGTAGAGGGTGTCAGATTCTGGAGAATCTAAATCCTCTTATAATCTGAATATGATGTACATAAACACAGCCTCACATATACTTCTAAATATTTAAAGAAGTGTGGGGCCACTGAAAGGGTTCAACAATTAAGAGCATTGTCTCCTCTTCCAGAGAACCTTGGATCAATTACCAGCAACTATATGGTGGCCCATCTCCAGTTCCCGGGGATCAGATAGACAGACAGACAGACAGGCAGAGATATGGATGGCAGGCCTGCCTGGTCTTTCTTTCTTTCTTATCCTTTTTAAAAAATGTTTATTTATTTATTTATTTATTTATTTATTTATTTATTTATTTATTCATGTATTTAGTAGATATAAGTACACTGTAGCTGTTCAGACACTACAGAAGAGGGTGTCAGATTCTGGAGAATCTAAATCCCTCTTATGGTCTGCATATGATGTACATAAACACAGCCTCACATATACTTCTAAAAATTTAAAGAAGGGTGGGGCCACTCTAAAAGCTCAACAATTAACAGCATTGTCTCCTCTTCCAGAGTACCTGGGATCAACTACCAGCAACTATATGGTGGCCCATCTCCAATTCCAGGGGATCAGACAGACAGACAGTCTGACAGAGATAAGGATGGCAGGCCTGCCTGGTCTTTCTTTCTTTCTTATCCTTTTTAAAAAATGTTTATTTATTTATTTATATTTTTATTAGATATAAGTACACTGTAGCCGTCTTCAGACACTCCAGAAGAAGGTGTCAGATTCTGGAGAATCTAAATCCCTCTTATGGTCTGCATATGATGTACATAAACACAGCTTCACATTTACTTCTTAAAATATAAAGGTGGGGGTGGCCACTGAAAGGGCTCAGCAATTAACAGCATTGTCTCCTCTTACAGAGAACCTGTGATCAACTACCTGCAACTATATGGTGGCCCATTTCCACTCCCAGGGGATCAGACAGACAGACAGACAGACAAGGATAAGGATGGCAGGCCAGCCTGGTCTTTCTTTCTTTCTTATCCTTTTTAAAAAAATATTTATTTATTTATTTATTTATTTATTTATTTATTTATTTATTTATGTATTTATTAGATACAAGTACACTGTAGCTGTTCAGACACTCCAGAAGAGGGTGTCAGATTCTGGAGAATCTAAATCCCTCTTATGGTCTGCATATTCGGTACATAAACACAGCCTCGAATATACTTCTAAAAATTTAAAGATGTGTGGGGCCACTGAGAGGGCTCAACAATTAACAGCATTGTCTCCTCTTTCAGAGAACCTGGGATAAACTACCAGCACCTTATGGTGGCCCATCTCCAGTTCCAGGGGATCAGACAGACAGACAGACAGAGAGACAGAGATATGGATGGCAGGCCTGCCTGGTCTTTCTTTATTTCTTATATTTTAAAAAAATGTTTATATTTTATTTATTTATTTATTTATTTATTTATTTATTTATTTATTTATTTATTAGATATAAGTACACTGTAGCCGTCTTCAGACACTCCAGAAGAGGGTATCAGATTCTAGAGAATCTAAATCCCTCTTATGGTCTGAATATGATGTACATAAACACAGCCTCACATATACTTCTAAAAATTATAAATAGGTGGGGCCACTGAAAGGACTCAACAATTAATAGCATTGTCTCCTCTTCCAGAGAACCTGGGATCAACTACCAGCACCTAAAAGGTGGCCCATCTCCAGTTCCAGGGATCAGACAGAAAGATAGACAGACAGTGATAAGGATGGCAGGCCTGCCTGGTCTTTCTTTCTTTCTTATCCTTTTTTTAAAAAAATGTTCGTTTATTTATTTATTTATTTATTTATTTATTTATTATTAGATATAAGTACACTGTAGCTGTTCAGACACTCCAGAAGAGGGTGTCAGATTCTGGAGAATCTAAATCCCTCTTATGGTCTGCATATGATGTACATAAACACAGCCTCACATATACTTCTAAAAATTTATAAAAATGTGGGGCCACTCTAAAAGCTCAACAATTAACAGCATTGTCTCCTCTTCCAGAGTACCTGGGATCAACTACCAGCAACTATATGGTGGCCCATCTCCAGTTCCAGGGGATCAGACAGACAGACATACAGACAGTGATAAGGATGGCAGGCCTGCCTGGTCTTTCTTTCTTTCTTATCCTTTTTAAAAAATGTTTATTTATATATTTATTTATGTATTTATTAGATATATGTACACTGTAGCTGCTTTCAGACACTCCAGAAGAGGGTGTCAGATTCTGGAGAATCTAAATCCCTCTTATGGTCTGCATATGATGTACATAAACACAGCCTCGCATATACTTCTAAAAATTTAAAGATGTGTGGGGCCACTGAGAGGGCTCAACAATTAACAGCATTGTCTACTCTTTCAGAGAACCTGGGATAAACTACCAGCACCTTATGGTGGCCCATCTCCAGTTCCAGTGGATCAGACAGACAGACAGACAGACAGAGAGACAGAGATAAGGATGGCAGGCCTGCCTGGTCTTTCTTTATTTCTTATACTTTTTAAAAAATGTTAATTTATTTATTTATTTATTTATTTATTTATTTATTTATTTATTTATTTATTTATGTATTTCTTAGATATAAGTACACTGTAGCTTTCTTTAGACACTCCAGAGGAGTGTGTCAGATTCTAGAGAATCTAAATCCCTCTTATGGTCTGAATATGATGTACATAAACACAGCCTCACATATACGTCTAAAAATTATAAATAGGTGGGGCCACTGAAAGGACTCAACAATTAACAGCATTGTCTCCTCTTCCAGAGAACCTGGGATCAACTACCAGCACCTAAAAGGTGGCCCATCTCCAGTTCCAGGGTATCAGACAGACAGGCAGACAAACAGTGATAAGGATTTCAGGCCTGCCTGGTGTTTCTCTCTTTCTTATCCTTTTTTAAAAAAAGATGTTTGTTTATTTATTTATTTATATATTTATTTATAATTAGATATAAGTACACTGTAGCTATTCAGACACTCCAGAAGAGGGTGTCAGATTCTGGAGAATCTAAATCCCTCTTATGGTCTGCATATGATGTACATAAACACATCCTCACATATACTTCTAAAAATTTAAAGAAGGGTGGGGCCACTCTAAAAGCTCAACAATTAACAGCATTGTCTCCTCTTCCAGAGGACCTGGGATCAACTACCAGCAACTATATGGTGGCCCATCTCCAGTTCCAGGGGATCAGACAGACAGACATACAGACAGTGATAAGGATGGCAGGCCTGCCTGGTCTTTCTTTCTTTATTATCCTTTTTAAAAAAATGTTTATTTATATATTTATTTATGTATTTATTAGATATATGTACACTGTAGCTGTCTTCAGACACTCCAGAAGAGGGTGTCAGATTCTGGAGAATCTAAATCCCTCTTATGGTCTGAATATTCGGTACATAAACACAGCCTTCCATATACTTCTAAAAATTTAAAGATGGGTGGGGTCACTGAGAGGGCTCAACAATTAACAGCATTGTCTCCTCTTTCAGAGAACCTGGGATAAACTACCAGCACCTTATGGTGGCCCATCTCCATTTCCAGGGGATAAGACTGACAGACAGACAGAGAGACAGAGATATGGATGGCAGGCCTGCCTGGTCTTTCTTTATTTCTTATACTTTTTAAAAAATGTTTATTTATTTATTCATTTATTTATTTATTTATGTATTTATTAGATATAAGTACACTGTAGCCGTATTCAGACACTCCAGAAGAGGGTGTCAGATTCTAGAGAATCTAAATCCCTCTTATGGTCTGAATATGATGTACATAAACCAAGCCTCACATATACTTCTAAAAATTATAAATAGGTGGGGCCACTGAAAAGACTCAACAATTAACAGCATTGTCTCCTCTTCCAGAGAACCTGGGATCAACTACCAGCACCTAAAAGGTGACCCATCTCCAGTTCCAGGGGATCAGACAGACAGACAGACAGACAGTGATAAGGATGGCAGGCCTGCCTGGTCTTTCTTTCTTTCTTATCCTTTTTTTTAAAAAAATGTTTATTTATTTATTTATTTATTTATTTATTTATTTATTTATTATTAGATATAAGTACACTGTAGCTGTTCAGACACTCCAGAAGAGGGTGTCAGATTCTGGAGAATCTAAATCCCTCTTATGGTCTGCATATGATGTACATAAACACAGCCTCACATATACCTCTAAATATTTAAAGATGGGTGGCGCCACTGAAAGGGCTCAAAAATTAACAGCATTGTCTCCTCTTCCAGTGTACCTGGGATCAACTACCAGCAACTATATGGTGGCCCATCTCCAGTTCCAGGGGATCAGACAGACAGACATACAGACAGTGATAAGGATGGCAGGCCTGCCTGGTCTTTCTTTCTTTCTTATCCTTTTTAAAAAAATGTTTATTTATATATTTATTTATGTATTTATTAGATATAAGTACACTGTAGCTGTCTTCAGACACTCCAGAAGAGGGTGTCAGATTCTGGAGAATCTAAATCCCTCTTATGGTCTGCATATGATGTACATAAATACAGCCTCATATATACTTCTAAATATTTAAAGATGGGTAGGGCCACTGAGAGGGCTCAACAATTAACAGCATTGTCTCCTCTTCCAGAGAAACTGGGATCAACTACCAGCAACTTTATGGTAGCCCAAGTCCAGTTCCAGGGGATCAGACAGACAGACAGACAGACAGAGATAAGGATGGCAGGCCTGCCTGGTCTTTCTTTCTTTCTTATCCTTTTTAAAAAATATTTATTTATTTATTTATTTTTTTTTTTTATGTATTTCTTAGATATAAGTACACTGTAGCTTTCTTTAGACACTCCAGAGGAGTGTGTCAGATTCTGGAGAATGAAAATCCCTCTTATGGTCTTCATAGGATGTACATAAACACAGCCTCACATATACTGAGCTGAGGTGTCACAGGCCAACTGCTGGAATTTCTGAGTACCACCTAGATTGAGAAAAGCTATGCTGTGGTTGCTTAATTTTTGTATTTTATTATTTCTATTTGTTGTTTTGTTTTGTTTTATTTGTTTTTAGAGAAGTCCTCAGTCTGTAGCTCTGGCTGACCCAGGACTGCCTACTTGTGTTAATTAGGGTTTCACAGCTGAGAACAGACACCAAGAGCAAGGTAAGGCTTAGAAAACTCTACATTCAGTGGTGGCTCAAGCTCTTAATGAGAGCACTCTGTAGGCAGAGGCAGTCAGTTTCTGAGTTCGAGGCCACCCTGGTGAAAGACAGGGCTAGGGTAGGGGCTAGGGTGAGGAAAGAAAGAAAGAAAAGAAACAAAGAAAGAAGAATAAAAAGTTTTTATAAAAGTTTTATAAAAAGTTTTAAAGTTTTTAAAAATTAAAAAAAAAATACCAGATCACCATCACACAGCATTGGCTGTCTTCAGGTGTATCCTTTCAGCCTCCAAAACAAAAAACAATGGCTGGCTGTCTTCAGGTATATCCTATTCTCGAGTCTTATTTCCAACCTTAGAGCTGGGCTGAGCTGCCTCATTATGTAATTGCAAACCTTCCTTGGTTTGTCTTTTCCATTTCTAAGACTAACAGGCCTTTTTCTATTTATTGAATATGCTCATGACTGTCCTTTAGATATAGTAAATATAACTGTTGCTTATAAAACTTGTTTTCTAGGAATTTTTAAAGGGCAATGGCAGAGTTTATTTATAAAAAAATATTTTGCATTTATTTATTTGTGTGAGTGATGAAGCTCAGGTCTTCAAACTCGTCAGGAGGTATGATTACCTCCCCTCTCTCTCAACCCCTCTCTCTCCTCTCTCAATGATTGTGTAAGAATGTTTTGCATGTGTATGCTGTGCCCACAGACTCCAGAACAGAGTATTAGATCCCCTGGAACTGGAGATGGGCCACCATATATAATACTGGTAATTGAGCCCAGGTTCTCTGGAAGAGGAGACAATGCTCTTAATTGTTGAGCCCTCTCTGTAGCCACATCTTTCTTTCTTTTTTTTTTTTTTGAGTATATGTGAGGCTGTGTTTATATACATCATATGCAGACAATAAGAATGATTTAGATTCTTCAGAATCTGACACCCTCTTCTGGACTGTCTGAAGATAGCTACAGCATACTTAAATATAATAAATAAATAAATCTTTAAAAAGAAAAGGAAAAGTAAAAAAGAAAGAACAGGCCTGCCATATGCATGTTCATAGAGGAAAATGGAAGAGACCCCAATCTAACCTCAGCAGGGTGCTTCCTTCTGGATGGTAGCTCACAGTTTCATCCCAGCAAGACAAGCAAATCACTGAGTTTAAGGACAGTAAGGTTCAGGACAGCCAAGGTTAGGAAGGAAAAGGGTCTATGTTGAGAATACAAACCGACAAAACAACAACTAGGAAAAAGAAGTGACAGTGTAACTTGGGGTAGGGTACCAACAAGAGAAAGCTTTCTGTTACCACTTACAAACACCAGTAGCCTTGCACCCTTCTGCCCAGGTCCCTGCCTTCCTTTCGAGGCATTCTAAGGATACCAGGTGGTGGGGGAATACAGATTAACTTTTTAAAAACAAAGACTTGGTCTTTGATGTCTATAGGAAGCCCTTCTCAGTGCCTTTAACTACCACTGAATTTTCAGGGCTGTGACTCAACTGTAACAAGGAACAGGGCTAAGAACCTGCAGCCTTTGAAAACAACTATTTTTTTAAAGTGGGGGACACAAATCAGCAGTAGAACCCCTCAGGTTCAGCCATAATACTTGTTAGGGAAAGAGCCTCAATGTCCGGAGCTGAGGTCTCATGGGTGAACTGCTTCAAGCTCTGAGTATCATTGAAAGAAAGAAAAGATATCATGTGGTTGCTTAATTTATTTATTTTATTATTTCTATTTTTTTTTCTTTTGTTTTGTTTTAGAAAAGGCCTCAGTCTGTAGCTATGGCTGACCTAGGACAGACTGCATGTGTTAATTAGGGTTTCACAGCTGAGAAACAGACCATACCTATGTAAGACTTAGAAAACCAAATAGTCAGTGGTGGCTCGAGCTCTTAATGAGAGCACTCTGGAGGCAGAGGCAGTCAGTTTCTGAGTTCCAGGCCAGCCTGGTTGAAGACAGGGATAGGCAGGGCTAGGCAAGGCAGGGCTGGGCTAGGCTAGGCTAGGCAAGGGGCTGGGCTAGTCAAGGCAAGGGACTAGGCTAGGCTACTCAAGGGGCTAGGCAAGACAGACAGACAGAGGGAAAGACAGACAAGGATGGCAGGCCTGCCTGGTTTTTCTTTCTTTCTTATCCCTTTAAAAAATGTTTATTTATTTATTTATTTATTTATTTATTTATTTATTTATTTATGAATTTATTAGATATAAGTACACTGTAGCTGTCTTCAGACACTCCAGAAGAGGGTGTCAGATTCTGGAGAATCTATATCCCTCTTATGGTCTGCATATGATGTACATAAACACAGCCTCACATTTACATCTTAAAATTTAAAGATGTGTGGGGCCAATGAAAGGGATCAACAATTAACAGCATTGTCTCCTCTTATGGAGAACCTGGGATCAACTACGAGCAACTATATGGTGGCTCATCTCCAGTTCCAGGGGATCAGACAGACAGACAGACATACAGACAGATAGAGTTAAGGATTTCAGGCCTACCTGGTCTTTCATTATTTCTTATCCTTTTTAAAAAATGTTTATTAATTTAAGTATGTATTTATTAGATATAAGTACACTGTAGCTGTCTTCAAACACTCCCGAAGAGGGTGTCAGATTCTGGAGAATCTATATCCCTCTTATGGTCTGCATATGACGTACATGAACACAGCCTCACATATACTTCTAAAAATTTAAAGATGGGTGGGGCCACTGAAAAGGCTCAACAATTAACAGCACTTACTCCTCTTCCAGAGAACCTGGGATCAACTACCAGCAATTATATGGTGGCCCATCTCCAGTTGCAGGGGATCAGACAGACAGACAGACAGACAAGGATAGCAGGCCTGCCTGGTCTCTCTTTCTTTATTATCCTTTTTTAAAAATGTTCATTTGTTTATTTATGAATTTATTAGATATAAGTACACGGTAGCTGTCTTCAGACACTCCAGAAGATGGTGTCAGATTCTGGAGAATCTAAATCCCTCTTATGGTCTGCATATTCGGTACATAAACACAGCCTCGCATATACTTCTAAAAATTTAAAAATGGGTGGGGCCACTGAAAGGGCTCAACAATTAACAGCATTGTCTCCTTTTCCAGAGAACCTGGGATCAACTACAAGCAACTCTATGGTGGCCCATCTCCAGTTCCAGAGGATCAGACAGACAGACAGACAGAGATAAGGATGGCAGGCCTGCCTGGTCTTTCTTTCTTTCTTATCCTTTTTAAAAAAATGTTTATTTATATATTTATTTATGTATTTATTAGATATAAGTACACTGTAGCTGTCTTCAGACACGCCAGAAGAGGGTGTCAGATTCTGGAGAATCTAAATCCCTCTTATGGTCTGCATATGATGTACATAAACACAGCCTCACATATACTTCTAAAAATTTAAAGATGGGTGGGGCCACTGAGAGGGCTCAACAATTAACAGCATTGTCTCCTCTTTCAGAGAACCTGGGATAAACTACCAGCACCTTATGGTGGCCCATCTCCAGGTCCAGTGGATCAGACAGACAGACAGACAGACAGAGAGACAGAGATAAGGATGGCAGGCCTGCCTGGTCTTTTTTATTTCTTATACTTTTTAAAAAATGTTTATTTATTTATTTTTTTATTTATTTATGTATGTATTTATTAGATATAAGTACACTGTAGCCGTATTCAGACACTCCAGCAGAGGGTGACAGATTCTAGAGAATCTAAATCCCTCTTATGGTCTGAATATGATGTACATAAACACAGCATCACATATACTTCTAAAAATTAAAAATGAGTGGGGCCACTGAAAGGGCTCAACAATTAACAGCATTGTCTCCTCTTCCAGAGAACCTGGGATCAACTACCAGCACCTACAAAGTGGCCCATCTCCAGTTCCAGGGGATCAGACAGACAGACAGACAGACAGAGATAAGGATGGCAGGCCTGCCTGGTCTTTCTTTATTTCTTATCCTTTTAAAATAATGTTTATATATTTATTTATTTATTTATTTATTTATTAGATATAAGTACACTGTAGTTGTCTTCAGACACTCCAGAAGAGGGTGTCAGATTCTGTAGAATCTAAATCCCTCTTATGGTCTGCATAAGATGTACATAAACACAGCCTAACATATACTTCTAAAAATTTAAAGATAAGTGGAGCCACTGTAAGGGCTCAACAATTAACAGCATTGTCTCCTCTTCCAGAGAACCTTGGATCAACTAACAGCAACTATATGGTGGCCCTTCTCCAGTTCCACGGGATCAGACAGACTGACAGACAGACAGACTGACAGAAATAAGGATGGCAGGCCTGCCTGGTCTTTCTTTCTTTCTTATCCTTTTTAAAAAATGTTTATTTATTTATTTGTTTATTAGATATAAGTACACTGTAGCCGTCTTCAGACACTCCAGAAGAAGGTGTCAGATTCTGGAGAATCTAAATCCCTCTTATGGTCTGCATATGATGTACATAAACACAGCCTCACATTTACTTCTTAAAATTTAAAGGTGGGGGGGCCACTGAAAGGGGTCAGCAATTAACAGCATTGTCTCCTCTTAAGAGAACCTGGGATCAACTACCTGCAACTATATGGTGGCCCATCTCCACTCCCAGGGGATCAGACAGACAGACAAGGATAAGGATGGCAGGCCTGCATGGTCTTTCTTTCTTTCTTTCTTATCCTTTTTAAAAAAATTTTATTTATTTATGTATTTATTAGATATAAGTACACTGTAGCTGTCTTCAGACACTCCAGAAGAGGGTGTCAGATTCTGGAGAATCTAAATCCCTATTAAGGTCTGCATATGATGTACATAAACACAGCCTCACATATACTACTAAAAATGTAACGATGGGTGGGGCCACTGAAAGTGCTCAACAATTAACAGCATTGTCTCCTCTTCCAGAGGTCCTGGGATCAACTACCAGCACCTATATGGTGGCCCATCTCTAGTTCCAGGGGATCAGAACGACAGACAGAGAGACAGACAGAGATAAGGATGGTAGGCCTGCCTGGTCTTTCTTTTTTTCTTATCCGGTTTAAATAATGTTTATTTATTTATTTATTTATTTATTTATTTATTTATTTATTTATTTATTAGATATAAGTACACTGTAGCTGTCTTCAGACACTCCAGAAGAGTGTGTCAGATTCTGGAGAATCTAAATCCCTCTTATGGTCTGCATATGATGTACATAAACACAGCCTCACATATACTTCTAAATATTTAAAGATGGGTAGGGCTACTGATAGGGCTCAACAATTAACAGCATTGTCTCCTCTTCCAGAGAACCTGGGATCAACTACCAACAACTTTATGGTAGCCCAACTCCAGTTCCAGGGGATCAGACAGACAGACAGACAGACCAACAGAGATAAGGATGGCAGGCCTACCTGGTCTTACTTTCTTTCTTATCCTTTTTAAAAAATGTTTATTTATTTATTGATTTATTTATTTATGTATTTATTATATATAAGTACACTGTAGCTGTCTTCAGTCACTCCAGTAGAGGGTGTCAGATTCTGGAGAATCTAAATCCTCTTATAATCTGAATAAGATGTACATAAACACAGCCTCACATATACTTCTAAATATTAAAGAAGTGTGGGGCCACTGAAAGGGCTCAACAATTAACAGCACTGGCTCCTCTTCCAGAGAACCTTGGATCAACTTCCAGCAACTATATGGTGGCCCATCTCCAGTTCCAGGGGATCAGACAGACAGACAGACAGAGATAAGGATGGCAGGCCTGCCTGGTCTTACTTTCTTTCTTATCCTTTTTAAAAAATGTTTATTTATTTATATTTATTTATTTATTTATTTATTTATTTATTTATTTATTACATATAAGTACACTGTAGCTGTCTTCAGACACTCCAATATAGGGTGTCAGTTTCTGGAGAATCTAAATCCTCTTATAATCAGATTATGATGTACATAAACACAGCCTCACATATACTTCTAAATATTTAAAGAAGTGTGGGGCCACTGAAAGGGCTCAACAATTAACAGCATTGGCTCCTCTCCCAGAGAACATTGGATCAACTACTAGCAACTATATGGTGGCCCATCTCCAGTTCCCGGGGATCAGATAGACAGAGAGACAGACAGACAGAGATATGGATGGCAGGCCTGCCTGGTCTTTCTTTCTTTCTTATCCTTTTTAAAAAATGTTTATTTATTTATTTATTTATTTATTTATTTATCTATTTATTTATTAGATATAAGTACACTGTAGCTGTGTTCAGACACTCCAGAAGTGGGTGTCAGATTCTGGAGAATCTAAATCCCTCTTATGGTCTTCATATGATGTACATAAACACAGCCTCACATATACTTTAAATATTTAAAGATGGGTTGCGCCACTGAAAGGGCTCAACAATTAACAGCATTGTCTCCTCTTCGAGAGAACCTGGGATCAACTACCAGCAACTATTCGTGGCCCATCTCCAGTTCCCAGGGATCAGATAGACAGACAGACAGACAGACAGAGATATGGATGGCAGGCCTCCCTGTTCTTTCTTTCTGTCTTATCCTTTTTAAAAAAATGTTTATTTATTTATTTATTTATTTATTTATTTAGTAGATATAAGTACACTGTAGCTGTTCAGACACTCCAGAAGAGGGTGTCAGATTCTGGAGAATCTAAATCCCTCTTATGGTCTGCATATGATGTACATAAACACAGCCTCACATATACTTCTAAAAATTTAAAGAAGGGTGGGGCCACTCTAAAAGCTCAACAATTAACAGCATTGTCTCCTCTTCCAGAGTACCTGGGATCAACTACAAGCAACTATATGGTGGCCCTTCTCCAGTTCCAGGGGATCAGACAGACAGACATACAGACAGTGATAAGGATGGCAGACCTGCCTGGTCTTTCTTTCTTTCTTATCCTTTTTAAAAAAAAATGTTTATTTATATATTTATTTATGTATTTATTAGATATAAGTACACTGTAGCTGTCTTCAGACAATCCAGAAGAGGGTCTCAGATTCTGGAGAATCTAAATCCCTCTTATGGTCTGTATATTATGTACATAAACACAGCCTCACATATACTTCTAAAAATTTAAAGATGTGTGGGGCCACTGAGAGGGCTCAACAATTAACAGCATTGTCTCCTCTTTCAGAGAACCTGGGATAAACTACCAGCACATTATGGTGGCCCATCTCCAGTTCCAGTGGATCAGACAGACAGACAAACAGAGACAGAGATAAGGATGGCAGGCCTGCCTGGTCTTTCTTTATTTCTTATACTTTTTAAAAAATGTTTATTTATTTATTTATTTATTTATTTATGTATTTATTAGATATAAGTACACTGTAGCCGTCTTCAGACGCTCCAGAAGAGGGTGACAGATTCTAGAGAATCTAAATCCCTCTTATGTTCTGAATATGATGTACATAAACACAGCATTACATATACTTCTAAAAATTAAAAATGGGTGGGGCCACTGAAAGGGCTCAACAATTAACAGCATTGTCTCCTCTTCCAGAGAACTTGGGATCAACTACCAGCAACTACAAGGTGGCCCATCTCCAGTTCCAGGGGATCAGACAGACAGACAGACAGACAGACAGAGATAAGGATGGCAGGCCTGTCTGGTCTTTCTTTCTTTCTTATCCTTTTAAAATAATGTTTGTTTATTTATTTATTTATGCATTTATTAGATATAAGTACACTGTAGCTGTCTTCAGACACTCCAGAAGAGGGTCTCAGATTCTGGAGAATCTAAATCCCTCTTATGGTCTGTATATTATGTACATAAACACAGCCTCACATATACTTCTAAAAATTTAAAGATGTGTGGGGCCACTGAGAGGGCTCAACAATTAACAGCATTGTCTCCTCTTTCAGAGAACCTGGGATAAACTACCAGCACATTATGGTGGCCCATCTCCAGTTCCAGTGGATCAGACAGACAGACAGACAGAGAGACAGAGATAAGGATGGCAGGCCTGCCTGGTCTTTCTTTATTTCTTATACTTTTTAAAAAATGTTTATTTATTTATTTATTTATTTATTTATTTATTTATTTATTAGATATAAGTACACTGTAGCCGTCTTCAGACGCTCCAGAAGAGGGTGACAGATTCTAGAGAATCTAAATCCCTCTTATGTTCTGAATATGATGTACATAAACACAGCATCACATATACTTCTAAAAATTAAAAATGGGTGGGGCCACTGAAAGGCCTCAACAATTAACAGCATTGTCTCCTCTTCCAGAGAACGTGGGATCAACTACCAGCAACTACAAGGTGGCCCATCTCCAGTTCCAGGGGATCAGACAGACAGACAGACAGACAGAGATAAGGATGGCAGGCCTGTCTGGTCTTTCTTTCTTTCTTATCCTTTTAAAATAATGTTTATTTATTTATTTATTTATTTATTTATTTATTTATTTATTTATTAGATATAAGTACACTGTAGTTGTCTTCAGACACTCCAGAAGAGGGTGTCAGATTCTGGAGAATCTAAATCCCTCTTATGGTCTGCATATGATGTACATAAACACAGCCTAACATATACTTCTAAAAATTTAAAGATAGGTGGAGCCACTGAAAGGGCTCAACAATTAACAGCATTGTCTCCTCTTCCAGAGAACCTTGGATCAACTACCAGCAACTATATGGTGGCCCATCTCCAGTTCCAGGGGATCAGACATACAGACAGACAGACAAACAGAGATAAGGATGGCAGGCCTGCCTGGTCTTACTTTCTTTCTTGTCCTTTTTAAAAAAATGTTTATTTATTTATTTATATTTTTATTAGATATAAGTACACTGTAGCCATCTTCAGACACTCCAGAAGAAGGTGTCAGATTCTGGAGAATCTAAATCCCTCTTATGGTCTGCATATGATGTACATAAACACAGCCTCACATTTACTTCTTAAAATATAAAGGTGGGGGGGGCACTGAAAGGGCTCAGCAATTAACAGCATTGTCTCCTCTTACAGAGAACCTGGGATCAACTACCTGCAACTATATGGTGGCCCATCTCCACTCCCAGGGGATCAGACAGACAGACAGACAGACAAGGATAAGGATGGCAGGCCAGCCTGGTCTTTCTTTCTTTCTTACCCTTTTTAAAAAAATATTTATTTATTTATTTATTTATTTATTTATTTATTTATTTATTTATTCATTTATTTATTAGATATAAGTACACTGTAGCTGTTCAGACACTCCAGAAGAGGGTGTCAGATTCTGGAGAATCTAAATCCCTCTTATGATCTGCATATGATGTACATAAACACAGCCTCACATATACTTCTAAAAATTTAAAGAAGGGTGGGGCCACTCTAAAAGCTCAACAATTAACAGCATTGTCTCCTCTTCCAGAGTACCTGGGATCAACTACCAGCAACTATATGGTGGCACATCTCCAGTTCCAGGGGATCAGACAGACAGACATACAGACAGTGATAAGGATGGCAGGCCTGCCTGGTCTTTCTTTCTTTCTTATCCTTTTTAAAAAAATGTTTATTTATATATTTATTCATGTATTTATTAGATATAAGTACACTGTAGCTGTCTTCAGACACTCCAGAAGAGGGTGTCATATTCTGGAGAATCTAAATCAATCTTATGGTCTGCATATGATGTACATAAACACAGCCTCGCATATACTTCTAAAAATTTAAAGATGTGTGGGGCCACTGAGAGGGCTCAACAATTAACAGCATTGTCTCCTCTTTCAGAGAACCTGGGATAAACTACCAGCACCTTATGGTGGCCCATCTCCAGTTCCAGTGGATCAGACAGACAGACAGACAGAGAGACAGAGATAAGGATGACAGGCCTGCCTGGTCTTACTTTCTTTCTTATACTATTTAAAAAATGTTTATTTATTTATTTTTTATTTATTTATGTATTTATTAGATATAAGTACACTGTAGCCGTCTTCAGACACTCCATAAGAGGGTGACAGATTCTAGAGCATCTAAATCCCTCTTATGGTCTGAATATGATGTACATAAACACAGCATCACATATACTTCTAAAAATTAAAAATGGGTGGGGCCACTGAAAGGGCTCAACAATTAAGAGCATAGTCTCCTCTTCCAGAGAACTTTAGATCAACTACCAGCAACTATATGGTGGCCCATCTCCAGTTCCAGGGGATCAGACAGAAAGACAGACAGACAGAGATAAGGATGGCAGGCCTGCCTGGTCTTACTTTCTTTCTTATCCTTTTTAAAAAATGTTTGTTTATTTATTTATTTATTTATTTATTTATTTATTTATTTATTTATTATATATAAGTACACTGTAGCTGTCTTCAGACACTCCAGTAGAGGGTGTCAGATTCTGGAGAAACTAAATCCTCTTATAATCTGAATATGATGTACTTAAACACAGCTCACATATACTTCTAAATATTTAAAGAAGTGTGGGGCCACTGAAAGGGCTCTACAATTAAGAGCATTGTCTCCTCTTCCAGAGAAACTTGGATCAACTACCAGCAACTATATGGTGGCCCATCTCCAGTTCCAGGGGATCAGACAGACAGACAGACAGAGATAAGGATGGCAGGCCTGCCTGGTCTTTCTTTCTTTCTTATCCTTTTTAAAAAAATGTTTATTCATTTATTTATTTATTACATATAAGTACACTGTAGCTGTCTTCAGACACTCCAGTAGAGGGTGTCAGATTCTGGAGAATCTAAATCCTCTTATAATCTGAATATGATGTACATAAACACAGCCTCACATATACTTCTAAATATTTAAAGAAGTGTGGGGCCACTGAAAGGGTTCAACAATTAAGAGCATTGTCTCCTCTTCCAGAGAACCTTGGATCAATTACCAGCAACTATATGGTGGCCCATCTCCAGTTCCCGGGGATCAGATAGACAGACAGACAGACAGGCAGAGATATGGATGGCAGGCCTGCCTGGTCTTTCTTTCTTTCTTATCCTTTTTAAAAAATGTTTATTTATTTATTTATTTATTTATTTATTTATTTATTTATTTATTCATGTATTTAGTAGATATAAGTACACTGTAGCTGTTCAGACACTACAGAAGAGGGTGTCAGATTCTGGAGAATCTAAATCCCTCTTATGGTCTGCATATGATGTACATAAACACAGCCTCACATATACTTCTAAAAATTTAAAGAAGGGTGGGGCCACTCTAAAAGCTCAACAATTAACAGCATTGTCTCCTCTTCCAGAGTACCTGGGATCAACTACCAGCAACTATATGGTGGCCCATCTCCAATTCCAGGGGATCAGACAGACAGACAGTCTGACAGAGATAAGGATGGCAGGCCTGCCTGGTCTTTCTTTCTTTCTTATCCTTTTTAAAAAATGTTTATTTATTTATTTATATTTTTATTAGATATAAGTACACTGTAGCCGTCTTCAGACACTCCAGAAGAAGGTGTCAGATTCTGGAGAATCTAAATCCCTCTTATGGTCTGCATATGATGTACATAAACACAGCTTCACATTTACTTCTTAAAATATAAAGGTGGGGGTGGCCACTGAAAGGGCTCAGCAATTAACAGCATTGTCTCCTCTTACAGAGAACCTGTGATCAACTACCTGCAACTATATGGTGGCCCATTTCCACTCCCAGGGGATCAGACAGACAGACAGACAGACAAGGATAAGGATGGCAGGCCAGCCTGGTCTTTCTTTCTTTCTTATCCTTTTTAAAAAAATATTTATTTATTTATTTATTTATTTATTTATTTATTTATTTATGTATTTATTAGATACAAGTACACTGTAGCTGTTCAGACACTCCAGAAGAGGGTGTCAGATTCTGGAGAATCTAAATCCCTCTTATGGTCTGCATATGATGTACATAAACACAGCCTCACATATACTTCTAAAAATTTAAAGAAGGGTGGGGCCACTCTAAAAGCTCAACAATTAACAGCATTGTCTCCTCTTCCAGAGTACCTGGGATCAACTACCAGCAACTATATGGTGGCCCAGCTCCAGTTCCAGGGGATCAGACAGACAGACATACAGACAGTGATAAGGATGGCAGGCCTGCCTGGTCTTTCTTTCTTTCTTATCCTTTTTAAAAAAATGTTTATTTATATATTTATTTATGTATTTATTAGATATAAGTACACTGTAGCTGTCTTCAGACACTCCAGAAGAGGGTGTCAGATTCTGGAGAATCTAAATCCTTCTTATGGTCTGCATATGATGTACATAAACACAGCCTCACATATACTTCTAAAAATTTAGAGATGTGTGGGGCCACTGAGAGGGCTCAACAATTAACAGCATTGTCTCCTCTTTCAGAGAACCTGGGATAAACTACCAGCAACTTATGGTGGCCATCTCCAGTTCCAGTGGATCAGACAGACAGACAGACAGACAGCGAGACAGAGATAAGGATGGCAGGCCTGCCTGGTCTTACTTTTTTTCTTACTCTTTTTAAAAAATGTTTATTTATTTATTTATTTATTTATTTATTTATTTATGTATTTATTAGATATAAGTACACTGTAGCCGTCTTCAGACACTCCATAAGAGGGTGACAGATTCTAGAGCATCTAAATCCCTCTTATGGTCTGAATATGATGTACATAAACACAGCATCACATATACTTCTAAAAATTAAAAATGGGTGGGGCCACTGAAAGGGCTCAACAATTAACAGCATTGTCTCCTCTTCCAGAGAACCTGGGATCAACTACCAGCAACTACAAGGTGGCCCATCTCCAGTTCCAGGGGATCAGACAGACAGACAGATAGACAGAGATTAGGATGGCAGGCCTGCCTGGTCTATCTTTCTTTCTTATCCTTTTAAAATAATGTTTATGTATTTATTTATATTTATTTATATATGTATTTATTAGATATAAGTACACTATAGTTGTCTTCAGACACTCCAGAAGAGGGTGTCAGATTCTGGAGAATCTAAATCCCTCTTATGGTCTGCATATGATGTACATAAACACAGCCTAACATATACTTCTAAAAATTTAAAGATAGGTGGAGCCACTGAAAGGGCTCAACAATTAACAGCATTGTCTCCTCTTCCAGAGAACCTGGGATCAACTAACAGCAACTATATGGTGGCCCATCTCCACTCCCAGGGGATCAGACAGACAGACAGACAGACAAGGATAAGAATGGCAGGCCTGCATGGTCTTTCTTTCTTTTTTATCCTTTTTAAAAAAATTGTATTTATTTATGTATTTATTAGATATAAGTACACTGTAGCTGTCTTCAGACACTCCAGAAGAGGGTGTCAGATTCTGATGAATCTAAATCCCTCTTCTGGTCTGCATATGATGTACATAAACACAGCCTCACATAATCTTCTAAAAATTTAAAGATGTGTAAGGCCACTGATAGGGCTCAACAATTAACCGCAGTGTCTCCTCTTCCAGAGAACCTGGGATCAACTACCAGCAACTATATGGTAGCCCATCTCCAGTTCCAGGGGATCAGACAGACAGACAGACAGACAGAGATAAGGATGGCAGGCCTGCCTGGTCTTACTTTCTTTCTTATCCTTTTTAAAAAATGTTTATTTATTTATTTATTTATTTATTTATTTATTTATTTATTTATTATATATAAGTACACTGTAGCTGTCTTCAGACACTCCAGTAGAGGGTGTCAGATTCTGGAGAATCTAAATCCTCTTATAATCTGAATATGATGTACTTAAACACAGCTCACATATACTTCTAAATATTTAAAGAAGTGTGGGGCAACTGAAAGGGCTCAACAATTAAGAGCATTGTCTCCTCTTCCAGAGAACCTAGGATCAACTACCAGCAACTATATGGTGGCCCATCTCCAGTTCCAGGGGATCAGACAGACAGACAGACAGACAGACAGAGATAAGGAGGGCAGGCCTGCCTGGTCTTACTTTGTTTCTTATCCTTTTTAAAAAATGTTTATTTATTTATTTATTTATTTATTTATTACATATAAGTACACTGTAGCTGTCTTCAGACACTCCAGTAGAGGGTGTCAGATTCTAGAGAATCTAAATCCTCTTATAATCTGAATATGATGTACATAAACACAGCCTCACATATACTTCTAAATATTTAAAGAAATGTGGGGCCTCTGAAAGGGCTCAACAATTAAGAGCATTGTCTCCTCTTCCAGAGAACCTTGGATCAACTACCAGCAACTATATGGTGGCCCATCTCCAGTTCCCGGGGATCAGATAGACAGACAGACAGACAGGCAGAGATATGGATGGCAGGCCTGCCTGGTCTTTCTTTCTTTCTTATCCTTTTTAAAAAATGTTTATTTATTTATTTATTTATGTATTTAGTAGATATAAGTACACTGTAGCTGTTCAGACACTACAGAAAAGGGTGTCATATTCTTGAGAATCTAAATCCCTCTTATGGTCTGCATATAATGTACATAAACACAGCCTCACATACACTTCTAAAAATTTAAAGAAGGGTGGGGCCACTCTAATAGCTCAACAATTAACAGCATTGTCTCCTCTTCCCGAGTACCTGCGATCAACTACCAGCAACTATATGGTGGCCCATCTCCAGTTCCAGGGGATCAGACAGACAGACATACAGACAGTGCTAAGGATGGCAGGCCTGCCTGGTCTTTCTTTCTTTCTTATCCTTTTTAAAAAATGTTTATTTATATATTTATTTATGTATTTATTAGATATAAGTACACTGTAGCTGTCTTCAGACACTCCAGAAGAGGGTGTCAGATTCTGGAGAATCAAAATCCCTCTTATGGTCTGCATATGATGTACATAAACACAGCCTCACATATACTTCTAAAAATTTAAAGATGTGTGGGGCCACTGAGAGGGCTCAACAATTAACAGCATTGTCTCCTCTTTCAGAGAACCTGGGATAAACTACCAGCACCTTATGGTGGCCCATCTCTAGTTCCAGTGGATCAGACAGACAGACAGACAGAGAGGCCTGCCTGGTCTTTCTTTATTTCTTATACTTTTTAAAAAATCTTTATTTATTTATTTATTTATTTATTTATTAGATATAAGTACACTGTAGCCGTCTTCAGACACTCCAGAAGAGGGTGTCAGATTCTGGAGAATCTAAATCCCTCTTATGGTCTGCATATGATGTACATAAACACAGCCTCACATATACTTCTAAAAATTAAAAATGGGTGGGGCCACTGAAATGGTTCAACAATTAACAGCATTGTCTCTTCTTCCAGAGAAGCTGGGATCAACTACCAGTATCTACAAGGTGGCCCATCTCCAGTTCCAGGGGATCAGACAGACAGACAGACAGACAGACAGAGATAAGGATGGCAGGCCTGCCTGGTCTTTCTTTCTTTCTTATCCTTTTTAAAAAATATTTATTTATTTATTTATTTATTTATTTATTTATTTATTTTTTATGTATTTCTTAGATATAAGTACACTGTAGCTTTCTTTAGACACTCCAGAGGAGGGTGTCAGATTCTGGAGAATGTAAATCCCTCTTATGGTCTGCATAGGATGTACATAAACACAGCCTCACATATACTGAGCTGAGGTGTCACAGGCCAACTGCTGGAATTTCTGAGTACCACCTAGAGAGAGAAAAGCTATGCTGTGTTTGCTTAATTTTTGTATTTTATTATTTCTATTTGTTGTTTTGTTTTGTTTTATTTGTTTTTAGAGAAGTCTTCAGTCTGTAGCTCTGGCTGACCCAGGACTGCCTACTTGTGTTAATTAGGGTTTCACAGCTGAGAATAGACACCAAGAGCAAGGTAAGGCTTAGAAAACCCTACATTCAGTGGTGGCTCAAGCTCTTAATGAGAGCACTCTGTAGATAGAGGCAGTCAGTTTCTGAGTTCGAGGCCACCCTGGTGAAAGACAGGGCTAGGGTAGGGGCTAGGGTGAGGAAAGGAAGAAAGGAAAGAAGGAAAGAAAGAAAGGAAAGAAGAAAAGAAAGAAAGAAAAAGTTTTTATAAAAGTTTTATAAAAAGTGTTAAAGTTTTTAAAAATTAAAAAAAAAAATACCAGATCACCATCACACAGCATTGGCTGTCTTCAGGTGTATCCTTTCAGCCTCCAAAACAAAAAACAATGGCTGGCTGTCTTCAGGTGTATCCTATTCTCGAGTCTTATTTCCAACCTTAGAGCTGGGCTGAGATGCCTCATTATGTAATTGCAAACCTTCCTTGGTTTGTCCATTCCATTTCTAAGACTAACAGGCCTTTTTCTATTTATTGAATATGCTCATGACTGTCCTTTAGATATAGTAAATATAACTGTTGCTTATAAAACTTGTTTTCTAGGAATTTTTAAAGGGCAATGGCAGAGTTTATTTATAAAAAAATATTTTGCATTTATTTATTTGTGTGAGTGATGAAGCTCAGGTCTTCAAACTTGTCAGGAGGTATGATTACCTCCCCTCTCTCTCAACCCCTCTCTCTCCTCTCTCAATGATTGTGTAAGAATGTTTTGCATGTGTATGCTGTGCCCACAGACTCCAGAACAGAGTATTAGATCCCCTGGAACTGGAGATGGGCCACCATATATAATACTGGTAATTGAGCCCAGGTTCTCTGGAAGAGGAGACAATGCTCTTAATTGTTGAGCCCTCTCTGTAGCCACATCTTTCTTTCTTTCTTTTTTTTTTTGAGTTTATGTGATGCTGTGTTTATATACATCATTAGCAGACAATAAGAATGATTTAGATTCTTCAGAATCTGACACCCTCTTCTGGACTGTCTGAAGATAGCTACAGCATACTTAAATATAATAAATATATAAATCTTTAAAAAGAAAAGGAAAAGTAAAAAAGAAAGAACAGGCCTGCCATATGCATGTTCATAGAGGAAAATGGAAGAGACCCCAATCTAACCTCAGCAGGGTGCTTCCTTCTGGATGGTAGCTCACAGTTTCATCCCAGCAAGACAGGCAAATCACTGAGTTCAAGGACAGTAAGGTTCAGGACAAAACAACAACTAGGAAAAAGAAGTGACAGTGTAACTTGGGGTAGGGTACCAACAAGAGAAAGCTTTCTGTTACCACTTACAAACACCAGTAGCCTTGCACCCTTCTGCCCAGGTCCCTGCCTTCCTTTCTAGGCATTCTAAGGATGCCAGGGGGTGGGGGAATCCAGATTAACTTTTTAAAAACAAAGACTTGGTCTTTGATGTCTATAGGAAGCCCTTCTCAGTGCCTTTAACTACCACTGAACTTTCAGGGCTGTGACTCAACTGTAACAAGGAACAGGGCTAAGAACCTGCAGCCTTTGAAAACAACTATTTTTTTAAAGTGGGGGACCCAAATCAGCAGTAGAACCCCTCAGGTTCAGCCATAATACTTGTTAGGGAAAGAGCCTCAATGTCCGGAGCTGAGGTCTCATGGGTGAACTGCTTCAAGCTCTGAGTATCATTGAAAGAAAGAAAAGATATCATGTGGTTGCTTAATTTATTTATTTTATTATTTCTATTTTTTGTTTTCTTTTGTTTTGTTTTAGAAAAGGCCTCAGTCTGTAGCTATGGCTGACCTAGGACAGACTACACGTGTTAATTAGGGTTTCACAGCTGAGAAACAGACCATACCTATGTAAGACTTAGAAAACACAACAATCATTGGTGGCTCGAGGTCTTAATGAGAGCACTCTGGAGGCAGAGGCAGTCAGTTTTTGAGATCGAGGCCAGCCTGGTTAAAGACAGGGATAGGCAGGGCTAGGCAAGGCAGGGCTAGGCTAGGCTAGGCTAGGCAAGGGGCTGGGCTAGTCAAGGCAAGGGACTAGGCTAGGCTACTCAAGGGGCTAGGCAAGACAGACAGACAGAGAGAAAGACAGACAAGGATGGCAGGCCTGCCTGGTTTTTCTTTCTTTCTTATCCCTTTTAAAAAATGTTTATTTATTTATTTATTTATTTATTTATGTATTTATTAGATATAAGTACACTGTAGCTGTCTTCAGACACTCCAGAAGAGGGTGTCAGATTCTGGAGAATCTATATCCCTCTTATGGTCTGCATATGATGTACATAAACACAGCCTCACATTTACTTCTAAAAATTTAAAGATGTGTGGGGCCAATGAAAGGGATCAACAATTAACAACATTGTCTCCTCTTATAGAGAACCTGGGATCAACTACCAGCAACTATATGGTGGCCCATCTCCAGTTCCAGGGGATCAGACAGACAGACAGACATACAGACAGATAGAGTTAAGAATGGCAGGCCTACCTGGTCTTTCATTCTTTCTTATCCTTTTTAAAAAATGTTTATTAATTTAAGTATGTATTTATTAGATTTAAGTACATTGTAGCTGTCTTCAAACACTCCCGAAGAGGGTGTCAGATTCTGGAGAATCTATATCCCTCTTATGGTCTGCATATGATGTACATGAACACAGCCTCACATATACTTCTAAAAATTTAAAGATGGGTAGGGCCACTGATAGGGCTCAACAATTAACCGCATTGTCTCCTCTTCCAGAGAACCTGGGATCAACTACCAGCAACTATATGGTAGCCCATCTCCAGTTCCAGGGGATCAGACAGACAGACAGACAGACAGAGATAAGGATGGCAGGCCTGCCTGGTCTTACTTTCTTTCTTATCCTTTTTAAAAAATGTTCATTTATTTATTTATTTATTTATTTATTTATTATATATAAGTACACTGTAGCTGTCTTCAGACACTCCAGTAGAGGGTGTCAGATTCTGGAGAATCTAAATCCTCTTATAATCTGAATATGATGTACTTAAACACAGCTCACATATACTTCTAAATATTTAAAGAAGTGTGGGGCCACTGAAAGGGCTCAACAATTAAGAGCATTGTCTCCTCTTCCAGAGAACCTTGGATCAACTACCAGCAACTATATGGTGGCCCATCTCCAGTTCCAAGGGATCAGACAGACAGACAGACAGACAGATAGAGTTAATGATGGCAGGCCTACCTGGTCTTTCATTCTTTCTTATCCTTTTTAAAAAATGTTTATTAATTTAATTATGTATTTATTAGATTTAAGTACACTGTAGCTGTCTTCAAACACTACCGAAGAGGGTGTCAGATTCTGGAGAATCTATATCCCTCTTATGGTCTGCATATGATGTACATGAACACAGCCTCACATATACTTCTAAAAATTTAAAGATGGGAGGGGCCACTGAAAGGGCTCAACAATTAACAGCACTGACTCCTCTTCCAGAGAACCTGGGATCAACTACCAGCAATTATATGGTGGCCCATCTCCATTTCCAAAGGATCAGACAGACAGACAGACAAGGATGGCAGGCTTGCCTGGTCTCTCTTTCTTTATTATCCTTTTTTAAAAATGTTCATTTGTTTATTTATGAATTTATTAGATATAAGTACACTGTAGCTGTCTTAAGACACTCCAGAAGAGGGTGTCAGATTCTGGAGAATCTAAATCCCTCTTATGGTCTGCATATTCGGTACATAAACACAGCCTCGCATATACTTCTAAAAATTTAAAGATGGGTGGGGCCACTGAAAGGGCTCAACAATTAACAGCATTGTCTCCTCTTCCAGAGAACATGGGATCAACTACAAGCAACTCTATGGTGGCCCATCTCCAGGTCCAGAGGATCAGACAGACAGACAGACAGACAGACAGAGATAAGGATGGCAGGCCTGCCTGGTCTTTCTTTCTTTCTTATCTTTTTAAAAAAATGTTTATTTCTTTATTTATGTATTTATTAGATATAAGTACACTGTATCCGTCATAGACACTCCAAAAGACGGTGTCAGATTCTGAAGAATATAAATCCCTCTTTAAGGGTCTGAATATGATGTACATAAACACAGCATCACATTTACTTCTAGAAATTTAAAGATGGGTGGGGCCACTGAAAGGGCTGAACAATTAACAGCATTGTCTCCTCTTCAGAAGACCTGGGATCAACTATCAGCAACAAAATGGTGGCCCATCTCCAGTTCCAGGAGATCAGACAGACAGACAAACAGAGAGACAGACAGACAGACAAAGATAAGGAGGGCAGCCCTGCCTGGTCTTTCTTTCTTTCTTATCCTTTTAAAAAAATGTTTATTTATTTATTTATTTATTTATTCATTTATTCATTTATTTATTTATTTATGTATTTAAGATATAAGTACACTGTAGCTGTCGTCAGACTCTCCAGAAGACGGTGCAGATTCTGGAGAATCTAAATCCCTCTTATGGTCTGCATATGATTTACATAAACACAGCCTCACATATACTTCTAAAAATTTAAAGAAGGGTGGGGCCACTCTAAAAGCTCAACAATTAACAGCATTGTCTCCTCTTCCAGAGTACCTGGGATCAACTACCAGCAACTATATGGTGGCCCATCTCCAGTTCCAGGGGATCATACAGACAGACATACAGACAGTAATAAGGATGGCAGGCCTGCCTTGTCTTTCTTTCTTTCTTATCCTTTTTAAAAAAATGTTTATTTATATATTTATTTATGGATTTATTAGATATTAGTACACTGTAGCTGTCTTCAGACACTCCAGAAGAGGGTGTCAAATTCTGGAATCTAAATCCCTCTTATGGTCTGCATATGATGTACATAAACACAGCCTCACATATACTTCTAAAAATTTAAAGATGTGTGGGGTCACTGAGAGGGCTCAACAATTAACAGCATTGTCTCCTCTTTCAGAGAACCTTGGATCAACTACCAGCAACTATATGGTGGCCAATCTCCAGTTCCAGGGGATCAGACAGACAGACAGACAGACAGAGATAAGGATGGCAGGCCTGCCTGGTCTTACATTCTTTCTTATCCTTTTTCAAAAATGTTTATTTATTTATTTATTTTTTATTTATTTATTTATTTATTTATTTATTTATTTATTATAAGTACACTGTAGCTGTCTTCAGACACTCCAGTATAGGGTGTCAGATTCTGGAGAATCTAAATCCTCTTATAATCTGAATATGATGTACATAAACACAGCCTCACATATACTTCTAAATATTTAAAGAAGTGTGGGGCCACTGAAAGGGCTCAACAATTAACAGCATTGTCTCCTCTTCCAGAGAACCTTGGATAAACTACCAGCAAGTATATGGTGGCCCATCTCCAGTTCCCGGGGATCAGGTAGACAGACAGACAGACAGACAGAGATATGGATGGCAGGCCTACCTGGTTTTTCTTTCTTTCTTATCCTTTTTAAAAATTTTTATTTATTTATTTATTTATTTATTTATCTATTTATTTATTTGATATAAGTACACTGTAGCTGTCTTCAGACACTCCAGAAGAGGGTGTCAGATTCTGGAGAATCTAAATCCCTCTTATGGTCTGCATATGATGTACATAAACACAGCCTCACATTTACTACTAAATATTTAAAGATGGGTGGCGCCACTGAAAGGGCTCAACAATTAACAGCATTGTCTCCTCTTCCAGAGAACCTGGGATCAACTACCAGCAATTATTCGTGGCCCATCTCCAGTTCCCAGGGATCAGATTGACAGACAGACAGACAGACAGAGATATGGATGGCAGGCCTGCCTGGTCTTTCTTTCTGTCATATCCTTTTTAAAAAATGTTTATTTATTTATTTATTTATTTATTTATTAGATATAAGTACACTGTAGCTGTTCAGACACTCCAGAAGAGGTTGTCAGATTCTGGAGAATCTAAATCTCTCTTATGGTCTGCATATGATGTACATAAACACAGCCTCACATATACTTCTAAAAATTTAAAGAAGGGTGGGGCCACTCTAAAAGCTCAACAATTAACAGCATTGTCTCCTCTTCCAGAGTACCTGGGATCAACTACCAGCAACTATATGGTGGCCCATCTCCAGTTCCAGGGGATCAGACAGACAGACATACAGACAGTGCTAAGGATGGCAGGCCTGCCTGGTCTTTCTTTCTTTCTTATCCTTTTTAAAAAATGTTTATTTATATATTTATTTATGTATTTATTAGATATAAGTACACTGTAGCTGTCTTCAGACACTCCAGAAGAGGGTGTCAGATTCTGGAGAATCTAAATCCCTCTTAAGGTCTGCATATGATGTACATAAACACAGCCTAACATATACTTCTAAAAATTAAAAGATGTGTGGGGCCACTGAAAGGGCTCAAAAATTAACAGCATTGTCTCCTCTTATAGAGAACCTGGGATCAACTACCAGCACCTTATGGTGGCCCATCTCCAGTTCCAGTGGATCAGACCGACAGACAGACAGAGAGACAGAGATAAGGATGGCAGGCCTGCCTGGTCTTTCTTTATTTCTTATTCGTTTTTAAAAATGTTTATTTATTTATTTATTCATATATGTATTTATTAGATATAAGTACACTGTAGCCGTCTTCAGACACTCCAGAAGAGGGTGACAGATTATAGAGAATCTAAATCCCTCTTATGGTCTGAATATGATGTACATAAACACAGCATCACATATACTTCTAAAAATTAAAAATGGGTGGAGCCACTGAAAGGTCTCAACAATTAACAGCATTGTCTCCTCTTCCAGAGAACCTGGGATCAACTACCAGCAACTATATGGTGGCCCATCTCCAGTTCCAGGGGTTCAGGCAGACAGACAGACAGACAGTAATAAGGATGGCAGGCCTGCCTTGTCTTTCTTTCTTTCTTATCCTTTTTAAAAAAATGTTTATTTATATATTTATTTATGGATTTATTAGATATTAGTACACTGTAGCTGTCTTCAGACACTCCAGAAGAGGGTGTCAAATTCTGGAATCTAAATCCCTCTTATGGTCTGCATATGATGTACATAAACACAGCCTCACATATACTTCTAAAAATTTAAAGATGTGTGGGGTCACTGAGAGGGCTCAACAATTAACAGCATTGTCTCCTCTTTCAGAGAACCTTGGATCAACTACCAGCAACTATATGGTGGCCCATCTCCAGTTCCAGGGGATCAGACAGACAGACAGACAGACAGAGATAAGGATGGCAGGCCTGCCTGGTCTTACATTCTTTCTTATCCTTTTTCAAAAATGTTTATTTATTTATTTATTTTTTATTTATTTATTTATTTATTTATTTATTTATTTATTTATTTATTATAAGTACACTGTAGCTGTCTTCAGACACTCCAGTATAGGGTGTCAGATTCTGGAGAATCTAAATCCTCTTATAATCTGAATATGATGTACATAAACACAGCCTCACATATACTTCTAAATATTTAAAGAAGTGTGGCGCCACTGAAAGGGCTCAACAATTAACAGCATTGTCTCCTCTTCCAGAGAACCTTGGATAAACTACCAGCAACTATATGGTGGCCCATCTCCAGTTCCCGGGGATCAGGTAGACAGACAGACAGACAGACAGAGATATGGATGGCAGGCCTACCTGGTTTTTCTTTCTTTCTTATCCTTTTTAAAAATTTTTATTTATTTATTTATTTATTTATCTATTTATTTATTTGATATAAGTACAATGTAGCTGTCTTCAGACACTCCAGAAAAGGGTGTCAGATTCTGGAGAATCTAAATCCCTCTTATGGTCTGCATATGATGTACATAAACACAGCCTCACATTTACTACTAAATATTTAAAGATGGGTGGCGCCACTGAAAGGGCTCAACAATTAACAGCATTGTCTCCTCTTCCAGAGAACCTGGGATCAACTACCAGCAATTATTCGTGGCCCATCTCCAGTTCCCAGGGATCAGATTGACAGACAGACAGACAGACAGAGATATGGATGGCAGGCCTGCCTGGTCTTTCTTTCTGTCATATCCTTTTTAAAAAATGTTTATTTATTTATTTATTTATTTATTTATTTATTTATTTATTTATTTATTTATTTATTAGATATAAGTACACTGTAGCTGTTCAGACACTCCAGAAGAGGTTGTCAGATTCTGGAGAATCAAATTCTCTCTTATGGTCTGCATATGATGTACATAAACACAGCCTCACATATACTTCTAAAAATTTAAAGAAGGGTGGGGCCACTCTAAAAGCTCAACAATTAACAGCATTGTCTCCTCTTCCAGAGTACCTGGGATCAACTACCAGCAACTATATGGTGGCCCATCTCCAGTTTCAGGGGATCAGACAGACAGACATACAGACAGTGCTAAGGATGGCAGGCCTGCCTGGTCTTTCTTTCTTTCTTATCCTTTTTAAAAAATGTTTATTTATATATTTATTTATGTATTTATTAGATGTAAGTACACTGTAGCTGTCTTCAGACACTCCAGAAGAGGGTGTCAGATTCTGGAGAATCTAAATCCCTCTTAAGGTCTGCATATGATGTACATAAACACAGCCTAACATATACTTCTAAAAATTAAAAGATGTGTGGGGCCACTGAAAGGGCTCAAAAATTAACAGCATTGTCTCCTCTTATAGAGAACCTGGGATCAACTACCAGCACCTTATGGTGGCCCATCTCCAGTTCCAGTGGATCAGACCGACAGACAGACAGAGAGACAGAGATAAGGATGGCAGGCCTGCCTGGTCTTTCTTTATTTCTTATTCGTTTTTAAAAATGTTTATTTATTTATTTATTCATTTATTCATTTATTCATTCATTTATTTATTTATTTATTTATTTATTTATTTATTTATTTATTTATGTATTTATTAGATATAAGTACACTGTAGCTGTCTTCAGACACTCCAGAAGAGGGTGTCAGATTCTGGAGAATCTATATCCCCCTTATGGTCTGCATATGATGTACATAAACACAGCGTCACATATACTTCTAAAAATTTAAAGATGGGTGGGGCCACTGAAAGGGCTCAACAATTAACAGCATTGTCTCATCTTCAAAAGGACCTGGGATCAACTACCAGCAACTATATTGTGGCCCATCTCCAGTTACAGGGGATCAGACAGACATACAGACAGACAGACAGACAAGGATTACAGACCTGCCTGGTTTTTCTTTCTTTCTTATACATTTTAAAAATGTTTATTTATTCATATATGTATTTATTAGATATAAGTACACTGTAGCTGTCTTCAGGCACTTTAGAAGAGGGTGTCATATTCTGGAGAATCTAAATCCCTCTTATGGTCTGCATATGATGTACATAAACACAGCCTCACATATACTTCTAAAAATTTAAAGATGTGTGGGGCCACTGAAACGGCTCAACAATTAACAGCATTGTCTCCTCTACCACAGAACCTGGGATAAACTAGCAGCAACTATATGGTGGCCCATCTCCAGTTCCAGGGGATCAGACAGACAGACAGATAGACAGACAAGGATTGTAGGCCTGCCTGGTTTTACTTTCTTTCTTATCCTTTTTAAAAAATGTTTATTATTTATTTATTTATTTATTTATTTATTTATTTATTTATTATATATAAGTACAATGTAGCTGTCTTCAGACACTCCAGAAGAGGCTGTCAGATTCTGGAGAATCTAAATCCCTCTTATGGTCTGCATATGATGTACATAAACACAGCCTCACATATACTTCTAAAAATTTAAAGATGTGTGGGGCCACTGAAACGGCTCAACAATTAACAGCATTGTCTCCTCTACCAGAGAACCTGGGATGAACTACCAGTAACTATATGGTGGCCATCTCCAGTTGCAGGGGATCAGACAGACAAAGAGACAGACAGACAAGGGTGGCAGGCCTCCCTGGTTTTTCTTTCTTTCTTATCCTTTTTAAAAAATGTTTATTTATTTATTTATGTATTTATTAGATATAAGTACAATGTAGCTGTCTTCAAACAATCCAGAAGAGGGTGTCAGATTATGGAGAATATAAATCCCTCTTATGGTCTGCATATGATGGACATAAACACAGATTCACATACACTTCTAAAAATTTAAAGATGAGTGGGGCCACTGAAAGGGCTCAACAATTAAAAGCATTGTCTCTTCTTCCAGAGAACCTGGGATCAACTACAAGCAACTATATGGAGGCCCATCTCGAGTTCCAGGGGATCAGACAGACAGACAGACAGACATACAGACAGAGATAAGGAGGGCAGGCCTGCCTGGTCTTTCTTTCTTTCTTATCCCTTTAAAATAATGTTTATTTATTTATTTATTTATGTATTTATTTATTAGATATAAGTACACTGTAGTTGTCTTCAGACACTCCAGAAAAGGGTGTCAGATTCTGGAGAAACTAAATACCTCTTATGGTCTGCATATGATGTACATAAACACAGCCTAACATATACTTCTAAAAATTTAAAGATAGGTGGAGCCACTGAAAGGGCTCAACAATTAACAGCATTGTCTCCTCTTCCAGAGAACCTGGGATCAACTCACAGCAACTATATCATGGCCCATCTCCAGTTCGAGGGGATCAGAACGACAGACAGACAGACAGACAGACAGACAGACAGAGATAAGGATGGCAGGCCTGCCTGGTCTTTCTTTCTTTCCTATCCGGTTTAAATAATGTTTATTTATTTATTTATTTATTTATTTATTTATTTATTTATGTACTTATTTGATATAAGTACACTGTAGCTGTCTTCAGACACTCCAGAAGAGGGTGTCAGATACTGATGAATCTAAATCCCTCTTCTGGTCTGCATATGATGTACATAAACACAGCATCACATACACTCCTAAAAATTTAAAGATGGGTAGGGCCACAAATAGGGGTCAACAATTAACAGCATTGTATCCTCTTCCAGAGAACCTGGTATCAACTACCAGCAACTATATGGTAGCCCATCTCCAGTTCCAGGTGATCAGACAGACAGACAGACAGACAGAGATAAGGATGGCAGGCCTGCCTGGTCTTACTTTCTTTCTTATCCTTTTTAAAAAATGTTTATTTATATATTTATTTATTCATTTATTTTTTTATTTATGAATTTTTTATATATAAGTACACTGTAACTGTCTTCAGACACTCCAGTAGAGGGTGTCAGATTCTGTAGAATCTAAATCCTCTTATAATCTGAATATGATGTACATAAACACAGCCTCACATATTCTTCTAAATATTTAAAGAAGTGTGGGGCCACTGAAAGGGCTTAACAATTAACAGCATTGTCTCCTATTCCAGAGAACCTTGGATCAACTACCAGCAACTATATGGTGGCACATCTCCAGTTCCCGGGGATCAGATACACAGACAGACAGACAGACAGAGATATGGATGGCAGGCCTGCCTGGTCTTTCTTTCTTTCTGATCCTTTTTAAAAAATGTTTATTTATTTATTTATTTATTTATCTATTTATTTATTAGATATAAGTACACTCTAGCTGTCTTCAGACACTCCAGAAGAGGGTGTCAGATTCTGGAGAATCTAAATCCCTCTTATGGTCTGCATATGATGTTCATAAACACAGCCTCACATATACTTCTAAATATTTAAAGATGGGTGGCGCCACTGAAAGGGCTCAACAATTAGCAGCATTGTCTCCTCTTCCAGAGAACCTGGGATCAACTACCAGCAACTATTCATGGCCCATCTCCAGTTCCCAGGTATCAAATTGACAGACAGACAGACAGACAGAGATATGGATGGCAGGCCTGCCCGGTCTTTCTTTCTGTCTTATCCTATTTAAAAAATGTTTATTTATTTATTTATTTATTTATTTATTTATTTATTTATTTATTTATGTATTTATTATATATAAGTACACTGTAGCTGTTCAGACACTCCAGAAGAGGGTGTCGGATTCTGGAGAATCTAAATCCCTCTTATGGTCTGCATATGATGTACATAAACACAGCCTCACATATACTTCTAAAAATTTAAAGAAGGGTGGGGCCACTCTAAAAACTCAACAATTAACAGCATTGTCTCCTCTTCCAGAGTACCTGGGATCAACTACCAGCAACTATATGGTGGCCCATCTCTAGTTCCAGGGGATCAGACAGACAGACATACAGACAGTGATAAGGATGGCAGGCCTGCCTGGTCTTTCATTCTTTCTTATCCTTTTTAAAAAAAAGTTTATTTATATATTTATTTATGTATTTATTAGATATAAGTACACTGTAGCTGTCTTCAGACACTCCAGAAGAGTGTGTCAGATTCTGGAGAATCTAAATCCCTCTTATGGTCTGCTTATGATGTACATAAACACAGCCTCACATATACTTCTAAAAATTTAAAGATGTGTGGGGCCACTGAGAGGGCTCAACAATTAACTGGATTGTCTCCTCTACCAGAGAACCTGGGATCAACTACCAGCAACTATATGGTGGCCCATCTCCAGTTCCAGGGGATCAGGCAGACAAAGAGACAGACAGACAAGGGTGGCAGGCCTCCCTGTTTTTTCTTTCTTTCTTATCCTTTTTAAAAAATATTTATTTATTTATTTATGTATTTATGAGATATAAGTACACTGTAGCTGTCTTCAGACACTCTAGAAGAGGGTGTCAGATTCTGGAGAATATAAATCCCTCTTATGGTCTGCATATGATGGACATAAACACAGATTCACATAAACTTCTAAAAATTTAAGATGGGTGGGGCCACTGAAAAGGCTGAACAATTAACAGCATTGTCTCTTCTTCCAGAGAACCTAGGATCAACTACCAGCAACTATATGGTGGCCCATCTCCAGTTCCAGGGGATCAGACAGACAGACAGACAGACAGAGATAAGGAGGGCAGGACTGCCTGGTCTTTCTTTCTTTCTTATCCTTTTAAAATAATGTTTATTTATTTATTTATGTATTTATTAGATATAAGTACACTGTAGCTGTCTTCAGACACTCCAGAAGAGGGTGTCATCTTCTGGAGAATCTAAATCCCTCTTATGGTCTGCATATGATGTACATAAACACAGCCTCACATATACTTCTAAAAATTAAACGATGGGTGGGCCCACTGAAAGGGCTCAACAATTAACAGCATTTTCTCTTCTTCCAGAGAACTTGGGATCAACTACCAGCAACTATATGGTGGCCCATTTCAAGTTCCAGGGGATAAGACAGACAGACAGACAGACAGACAGAGATAAGGATGGCAGGCCTGCCTGATTTTTCTTTCTTTCATATCCTTTTTAAAAATGTTTATATATTTATTTATTCATTTATTTATTTATTTATTTATTTATTTATTTATTTATGTATTTATTAGATATAAGTACACTGTAGCTGTCTTTAGAATCTCCAGAAGAGGGTGTCAGATTCTGGAGAATCTATATCCCTCTTATGGTCTGCATATGATGTACATAAACACAGCCTCACATATACTTCTAAAAATTTAAAGATGGGTGGGGCCACTGAAAGGGCTCAACAATTAACAGCATTGTCTCATCTTCCAGAGGACTTTGGATCAACTACCAGCAACTGTATTGTGGCCCATCTCCAGTTCCAGGGGATCAGACAGACATACATACAGACAGACAGTCAAGGATTGCAGGCCTGCCTGGTTTTTCTTTCTTTCTTATACATTTTAAAAATGTTTATTTTTTTATATATGTATTTATTAGATATAAGTACACTGTAGCTGTCTTCAGGCACTTCAGAAGAGGGTGTCAGATTCTGGAGAATCTATATCCCTCTTATGGTCTGCATATGATGTACATAAACACAGCCTCACATATACTTCTAAAAATTTAAAGATGGGTGGGCCCACTGAAAGGGCTCAACAATTAACACCATTGTCTCCTCTTCCAGAGAACGTGGGAAAAAATACCAGCAACTATATGGTGGCCCATCTCAAGTTGCAGGGGATCAGACAGACAGACAGACAGACAGAGATAAGGATGGCAGTCCTGCCTGATTTTTCTTTCTTTCATATCCTTTTTAAAAATGTTTATTTATTTATTTATTTATTTATTTATTTATTTATTTATTTATTTATTTATTTATTAGATATAAGTACACTGTAGCTTTCTTCAGACTCTCCAGAAGAGGGTGTCTGATTCTGGAGAATCTATATCCCTCTTATGGTCTGCATATGATGTACATAAACACAGCCTCACATATACTTCTAAAAATTTAAAGATGGATGGGGCCACTGAAAGGGCTCAACAATTAAGAGCATTGTCTCATCTTCCAGAGGATCTTGGATCAACTACCAGCAACTATATTGTGGCCCATCTCCAGTTCCAGGGGATCAGACAGACATACATACAGACAGACAGACAAGGATTGCAGGCCTGCCTGGTTTTTCTTTCTTTCTTATACATTTTAAAAATGTTTATTTTTTTATATATGTATTTATTAGATATAAGTACACTGTAGCTGTCTTCAGGCACTTCAGAAGAGGGTGTCAGATTCTGGAGAATCTAAATGCCTCTTATGGTCTGCATATGATGTACATAAACACAGCCTCACATATACTTCTAAAAATTTAAAGATGTGTGGGGCCACTGAAACGGCTCAACAATTAACAGCATTGTCTCCTCTACCAGAGTACCTGGGATCAACTAGCAGCAACTATATGGTGGCCCATCTCCAGTTCCAGGGGATCAGACACACAGAGAGACAGACAGACAAGGATTGCAGGCCTGCCTGGTTTTACTTTCTTTCTTATCCTTTTAAAAAAATGTTTATTTATTTATTTATTTATTTATTTATTTATTTATTTATTTATTTATTTATGCATTTCTTAGATATAAGTACACTGTAGCTGTTTCAGACACTCCAGAAGAGGGTGTCAGATTCTGGAGAATCAAATCCCTCTTATGGTCTGCATATGATGTACATAAACACAGCCTCACATATACTACTAAAAATTTAACGATGGGTGGGGCCACTGAAAGTGCTCAACAATTAACAGCATTGTCTCCTCTTCCAGAGAACCTGTGATCAACTACCAGCAGCTATATGTTGGCCCATCTCCAGTTCCAGGGGATCAGAACGACAGACAGACAGACAGACAGATATAAGGATGGTAGGCCTGCCTGGTCCTTCTTTTTTCTTATCCGGTTTAAATAATGTTTATTTATTTATTTATTTATTTATTTATTTATTTATTTTTTTATTTATTTATTTATTAGATATAAGTACACTGTAGCTGTCTTCAGACACTCCAGAAGAGGGTGTCAGATTCTGATGAATCTAAATCCCTCTTCTGGTCTGCATATGATGTACATAAACACAGCCTCACATACACTTCTACAAATTTAAAGATGGGTAGGGCCACTGATAGGGTTCAACAATTAACAGCATTGTCTCCTCTTCCAGAGAACCTGGGATCAACTACCAGCAACTATATGGTAGCCCATCTCCAGTTCCAGGGGATGAGACAGACAGACAGACAGACAGACAGACAGAGATAAGGATGGCAGGCCTGCCTGGTTTTACATTCTTTCTTATCCTTTTTAAAAATGTTTATTTATTTATTTATTTATTTATTTATTAATTATATATAAGTACACTGTAGCTGTCTTCAGACACTCCAGTAGAGGGTGTCAGATTCTGGAGAATCTAAATCCTCTTATAATTTGAATATGATGTACATAAACACAGCCTCACATATAGTTCTAAATATTGAAAGAAGTGTGGGGCCACTGAAAGGGCTCAACAATTAATAGCATTGTCTCCTCTTCCAGAGAACCTTGGATCAACTACCAACAACTATATGGTGGCCCATCTCCAGTTTCCGGGGATCAGATAGACAGACAGACAGACAGACAGACAGCGATATGGATGGCAGGCCTGCCTGGTCTTTCTTTCTTTCTTATCCTTTTTAAAAAATATTTATTTATTTATTTATCTATTTATTTATTAGATATAAGTTCACTGAAGCTGTCTTCAGACACTCCAGAAGAGGGTGTCAGATTCTGGAGAATCTATATCCCTCTTATGGTCTGCATATGATGTACATAAATACAGACTCACATTTTCTTCTAAAAATTTAAAGATGGATGGGGCCCCAGAAATGGCTCAACAATTAACAGCATTGCCTCCTCTTCCAGAGAAACTTGGATAAACTACCAGCAACTATATGGTGGCCCATCTCCAGTTCCAGGGTATCAGACAGTCTGACAGAGAGACAGAGATAAGGATGGAGGCCTGCCTGGTCTTTCTTTCTTTCTTATACTTTAAAAAAAATGTTTATTTATTTATTTATTTATTTATTTATGTATTTATTAGATATAAGTACACTGTAGCTGTCGTCAGACACTCTAGAAGAGGGTGTCATCTTCTGGAGAATCTAAATCCCTCTTATGGTTTGCATATGATGTACATAAACACAGCCACACATATACTTCTAAAAATTTAAAGATGTGTGGGGCCACTGAGAGGGCTCAACAATTAACAGCATTGTCTCCTCTACCAGAGAACCTGGGATCAACTACCAGCAACTATATGGTGGCCCATCTCCAGTTCCAGGGGATCAGGCAGACAAAGAGACAGACAGACAAGGGTCGCAGGCCTCCCTGGTTTTTCTTTCTTTCTTATCCTTTTTAAAAAATGTTTATTTATTTATTTATGTATTTATTAGATATAAGTACACTGTAGCTGTCTTCAGACACTCCAGAAGAGGGTGTCAGATTCTGGAGAATATAAATCCCTCTTATGGTCTGCATATGATGGAAATAAACACAGATTCACATACACTTCTAAAAATTTAAGATGGGTGGGGCCACTGAAAGGTCTCAACAATTAACAGCATTGTCTCTTCTTCCAGAGAACCTGGGATCAACTACCAGCAACTATATGGTGGCCCATCTCCAGTTCCAGGTGATCAGACAGACAGACAGACAGACAGAGATAAGGAGGGCAGGCCTGCCTGGTCTTTCTTTCTTTCTTATCCTTTTAAAATAATGTTTATTTATTTATTTATTTATTTATGTATTTATTAGATATAAGTACAGTGTAGTTGTCTTCAGACACTCCAGAAGAGGGTGTCAGATTCTGGAGAATCTAAATCCCTCTTATGGTCTGCATATGATGTACATAAACACAGCCTCACATTTACTTCTAAAAATTTAAAGGTGGGGGCGCCACTGAAAGGGCTCAGCAATTAACAGCATTGTCTCCTCTTCCAGAGAACCTGGGATCAACTACCTGAAACTATATGGTGGCCCATCTCCACTCCCAGGGGATCAGACAGACAGACAGACAAGGATAAGGATAAGGATGGCAGGCCTGCCTGGTCTTTCTTTCTGTCTTATCCTTTTTACAAAATGTTTATTTATTTATTTATTTATTTATTTATTTATTTATTTATTTTTGTATGTATTTATTAGATATAAGTACACTGTAGCTGTTCAGACACTCCAGAAGAGGGTGTCAGATTCTGGAGAATCTAAATCCCTCTTATGGTCTGCAGATGATGTACATAAACACAGCCTCACATATACTTCTAAAAATTTAAAGAAGGGTGGGGCCACTCTAAAAGCTCAACAATTAACAGCATTGTCTCCTCTTCCAGAGTACCTGGGATCAACTACCAGCAACTATATGGTGGCCCATCTCCAGTTCCAGGGGATCAGACAGACAGACATACAGACAGTGATAAGGATGGCAGGCCTGACTGGTCTTTCTTTCTTTCTTATCCTTTTTTTTAAAAAAATGTTTATTTATTTATTTATTTATTTATTTATTTATTTATTTATTTATTTATGTATTTATTAGATATAAGTACACTGTAGCTGTTCAGACACTCCAGAAGAGGGTGTCAGATTCTGGAGAATCTAAATCCCTCTTATGGTCTGCATATGATGTACATAAACACAGCCTCACTTATAGTGAGCTGAGGTGTCACAGGCCAACTGCTGGAATTTCTGAGTACCACCTAGATAGAGATAAGCTATGCTGTGGTTGCTTAATTTATGTATTTTATTATTTCTATTTGTTGTTTTGTGTTGTTTTATTTGTTTTTAGAAAAGTCCTCAGTCTGTAGCTCTGGCTGACCCAGGACTGCCTACTTGTGTTAATTAGGGTTTCACAGCTGAGAACAGACACCAAGAGCAAGGTAAGGCTTAGAAAACCCTACATTCAGTGGTGGCTCAAGCTCTTAATGAGAGCACTCTGTAGGCAGAGGCAGTCAGTTTCTGAGTTCGAGGCCACCCTGGTGAAAGACAGGGCTAGGGTAGGGGCTAGGGTAAGAAAGAAAGAAAGAGAGAGAGAGAGAGAGAGAGAAAGAGGGAGAGAAAGAAAAAGAGAGAGAGAGAAAGAGAGAGAGAGAGAGAATAAAAAGTTTTTATAAAATTTTTATAAAAAGTGTTAAAGTTTTTAAAAATTAAAAAAAAAAATACCAGATCACCATCACACAGCATTGGCTGTCTTCAGGTGTATCCTTTCAGCCTCCAAAACAAAAAACAATGGCTGGCTGTCTTCAGGTGTATCCTATTCTCGAGTCTTATTTCCAACCTTAGAGCTGGGCTGAGCTGCCTCATTATGTAATTTCAAACCTTCCTTGGTTTGTCTTTTCCATTTCTAAGACTAACAGGCCTTTTTCTATTTATTGAATATGCTCATGACTGTCCTTTAGATATAGTAAATATAACTGTTGCTTATAAAACTTGTTTTCTAGGAATTTTTAAAGGGAATTGGCAGAGTTTATTTATAAAAAATATTTTGCATTTATTTATTTGTGTGAGTGATGAAGCTCAGGTCTTCAAACTCGTCAGGAGGTATGATTACCTCCCCTCTCTCTCAACCACTCTCTCTCCTCTCTCAATGATTGTGTAAGAATGTTTTGCATGTGTATGCTGTGCCAACAGACTCCAGAACAGAGTATTAGATCCCCTGGAACTGGAGATGGGCCACCATATATAATACTGGTAATTGAGCCCAGGTTCTCTGGAAGAGGAGACAATGCTCTTAATTGTTGAGCCCTCTCTGTAGCCACATCTTTCTTTCTTTTTTTTTTTTTTTTTTGAGTATATGTGAGGCTGTGTTTATATACATCATATGCAGACAATAAGAATGATTTAGATTCTTCAGAATCTGACACCCTCTTCTGGACTGTCTGAAGATAGCTACAGCATACTTAAATATAATAAATAAATAAATCTTTAAAAAGAAAAGGAAAAGTAAAAAAGAAAGAACAGGCCTGCCATATGCATATTCATAGAGGAAAATGGAAGAGACCCCAATCTAACCTCAGCAGGGTGCTTCCTTCTGGATGGTAGCTCACAGTTTCATCCCAGCAAGACAGACAAATCACTGAGTTCAAGGACAGTAAGGTTCAGGACAGCCAAGGTTAGGAAGGAAAAGGGTCTATGTTGAGAATACAAACCGACAAAACAACAACTAGGAAAAAGAAGTGACAGTGTAACTTGGGGTAGGGTACCAACAAGAGAAAGCTTTCTGTTACCACTTACAAACACCGGTAGCCTTGCACCCTTCTGCCCAGGTCCCTGCCTTCCTTTCTAGGAATTCTAAGGATGCCAGGGAGTAGGGGAATCCAGATTAACTTTTTAAAAACAAAGACTTGGTCTTTGATGTCTATAGGAAGCCCTTCTCAGTGCCTTTAACTACCACTGAACTTTCAGGGCTGTGACTCAACTGTAACAAGGAACAGGGCTAAGAACCTGCAGCCTTTGAAAACAACTATTTTTTTAAAGTGGGGGACACAAATCAGCAGTAGAACCCCTCAGGTTCAGCCATAATACTTGTTAGGGAAAGAGCCTCAATGTCCGGAGCTGAGGTCTCATGGGTGAACTGCTTCAAGCTCAGAGTATCACTGAAAGAAAGAAAAGATATCATGTGGTTGCTTAATTTATTTATTTTATTATTTCTATTTTTTGTTTTCTTTTGTTTTGTTTTAGAAAAGGCCTCAGTCTGTAGCTATGGCTGACCTAGGACAGACTACATGTGTTAATTAGGGTTTCACAGCTGAGAAACAGACCATACCTATGTAAGACTTAGAAAACCCAACAGTCAGTGGTGGCTCGAGCTCTTAATGAGAGCACTATGGAGGCAGAGGCAGTCAGTTTCTGAGTTCAAGGCCAGCCTGGTTAAAGACAGGGATAGGCAGGGCTAGGCAAGGCAGGCCTGGGCTAGGCTAGGCTAGGCAAGGGGCTGGGCTAGTCAAGGCAAGGGACTAGGATAGCTACTCAAGGGGCTAGGCAAGACAGACAGACAGAGAGAAAGACAGACAAGGATGGCAGGCCTGCCTGGTTTTTCTTTCTTTCTTATCCCTTTTAAAAAATGTTAATTTATTTATTTATTTATTTATTTATTTATTTATGTATTTATTAGATATAAGTACACTGTAGCTGTCTTCAGACACTCCAGAAGAGGGTGTCAGATTCTGGAGAATCTATATGCCTCTTATGGTCTGCATATGATGTACATAAACACAGCCTCACATTTACTTCTAAAAATTTAAAGATGTGTGGGGCCAATGAAAGGGATCAACAATTAACATCATTGTCTCCTCTTATAGAGAACCTGGGATCAACTACCAGCAAATATATGGTGGCCCATTTCCAGTTCCAGGGGATCAGACAGACAGACAGACATACAGACAGATAGAGTTAAGGATGGCAGGCCTACCTGGTCTTTCATTCTTTCTTATCCTTTTTAAAAAATGTTTATTAATTTAAGTATGTATTTATTAGATTTAAGTACACTGTAGCTGTCTTCAAACACTCCCGAAAATGGTGTCAGATTCTGGAGAATCTATATCCCTCTTATGGTCTGCATATGATGTTCATGAACACAGCCTCACATATACTTCTAAAAATTTAAAGATGGTTGGGGCCACTGAAAGGGCTCAACAATTAACAGAACTGACTCCTCTTCTCGAGAACCTGGGATCAACTACCAGCAATTATATGGTGGCCCATCTCCAGTTCCAGGGGATCACACAGACAGACATACAGACAAGGATGGCAGGCCTGCCTGGTCTCTCTTTCTTTATTATCCTTTTTAAAAAATGTTTATTTGTTTATTTATGTATTTATTAGATATAAGTACACTGTAGCTGTCTTCAGACTCTCCAGAAGAGGGTGTCAGATTCTGGAGAATCAATATCCCTCTTATGGTCTGCATATGATGTACATGAACACAGCCTCACATATACTTCTAAAAATTTAAAGATGGGTGGGGCCACTGAAAGGGCTCAACAATTAACAGCATTGTCTCCTCTTCCAGAGAACCTGGGATCAACTACCAGCAACTATATGGTGGCCCATCTCCAGTTCCAGGGTATCTGACAGACAGACAGACAGACAGACAAGGTGGCAGGCCTGCCTGGTCTTTCTTTCTTTCTTATTCTTTTTAAAAAATGTTTATTTATTTTTTTATGTATTTATTAGATATAAGTACACTGTAGCTGTCTTCATACACTCTAGAAGAGGGTGTCATATTCTGGAGAATCTAAATCCCTCTTATGGTCTGCATATGATGTACACATACACAGCCTCACATATACTTCTAAAAATTTAAAGATGGGTGGGCCCACTGAAAGGGCTCAACAATTAACAGCATTGTCTCCTCTTCCAGAGAACCTGGGATCAACTACAAGCAAATCTATGGTGGCCCATCTCCAGTTCCAGAGGATCAGACAGACAGACAGACAGACAGAGATAAGGATGGCAGTCCTGCCTAGTCTTTCTTTCTTTCTTATCCTTTTTAAAAAATGTTTGTTTATTTATTTATTTATTTATATATGTATTTATTAGATATAAGTACACTGTAGCTATCTTCAGACACTCCAGAAGAGGGTGTCAGATTCTGGAGAATCTATATCCCTCTTATGGTCTGCATATGATGTACATAAACACAGCCTCACATATACTTCTAAAAATTTAAAGATGGGTGGGCCCACTGAAAGGGCTCAACAATTAACACCATTGTCTCCTCCTCCAGACAACGTGGGATCAACTTCCAGCAACTATATGGTGGCCCATCTCAAGTTCCAGGGGATAAGACAGACAGACAGACAGAGATAAGGATGGCAGGCCTGCCTGATTTTTCATACTTTCTTATCCTTTTAAAAAAATGTTTATTTATTTATTTATTCATTTATTTATTTATTTATTTATTTATTTATTTATTTATTTATTTATTAGATATAAGTACACTGTAGCTGTCTTCAGACTCTCCAGAAGAGGGTGTCAGATAATGGAGAATCTATATCCCTCTTATGGTCTGCATATGATGTACATAAACACAACCTCACATATACTTCTAAAAATTTAAAGATGGGTGGGGCCACTGAAAGGGCTCAACAATGAACAGCATTGTCTCCTCTTCCAGAGGACCTGGGATCAACTACCAGCAACTATATTGTGGCCCATCTCAAGTTCCAGGGGATAAGACAGACATACAGACAGACAGACAGACAAGGATTGCAGGCCTACCTGGTTTTTCTTTCTTTCTTATACATTTTAAAAATGTTTATTTATTTATATATGTATTTATTAGATATAAGTACACTGTAGCTATCTTCAGACACTTCAGAAGTGGGTGTCATATTCTGGAGAATCTAAGTCCCTCTTATGGTCTGCATATGATGTACATAAACACAGCCTCACATATACTTCTAAAAAGTTAAAGATGTGTGGGGCCACTGAAACGGCTCAATAATTAACAGCATTGTCTCCTCTTCCAGACAATGTGGGATCAACTATCAGCAACTATATGGTCGCACATCTACAGTTCCAGGGGTTCAGACAGACAGACAGACAGACAAGGATTGCAGGCCTGCCTGGTTTTATTTTCTTTCTTATCCTTTTTAAAAAATGTTTATTTATTTATTTATTTATTTATTTATTTATTTATTTATTTATTATATATAAGTACACTGTAGCTGTCTTCAGACACTCCAGAAGAGGGTGTCAGATTCTGGAGAATCTAAATCCCTCCTATGGTCTGCATATGATGTACATAAACACAGCCTCACATATACTTCTAAAAATTTAAAGATGTGTGGGGCCTCTGAGAGGGCTCAACAATTAACAGCATTGTCTCCTCTACCAGAGAACCTGGGATCAACTACCAGCAACTATATGGTGGCCCATCTCCAGTTCCAGGGGATCAGGCAGACAAAGAGACAGACAGACAAGGGTGGCAGGCCTCCCAGGTTTTTCTTTCTTTCTTATCCTTTTTAAAAAATGTTTATTTATTTATTTATGTATTTATTAGATATAAGTACACTTTTGCTGTCTTCAGACACTCCAGGAGAGGGTGTCAGATTCTGGAGAATATAAATCCCTCTTATGGTCTGCATATGATGGACATAAACATAGATTCACATACACTTCTAAAAATTTAAGATGGGTGGGGCCACTGAAAGGGCTCAACAATTAACAGCATTGTCTCTTCTTCCAGAGAACCTGGGATCAACTACCAGCAACTATATGGTGGCCCATCTCCAGTTCCAGGGGATCAGACAGACAGACAGACAGACAGACAGACAGAGATAAGGAGGGCAGGCCTGCCTGGTTTTTCTTTCTTTCTTATCCTTTTAAAATATTGTTTATTTATTTATTTATTTATTTATTTATTTATTTATTTATTTATGTATTTATTAGATATAAGTACACTGTAGTTGTCTTCAGACACTCCAGAAGAGGGTGTCAGATTCTGGAGAATCTAAATCCCTCTTATGGTCTGCATATGATGTACATAAACACAGCCTAACATATACTTCTAAAAATTTAAAGATACGTGGAGCCACTGAAAGGGCTCAACAATTAACAGCATTGTCTCCTCTTCCAGAGAACCTGGGATGAAATAACAGCAACTATATGGTGGCCCATCTCCAGTTCCAAGCGATCAGACAGACAGACAGACAGACTGACAGAGATAAGGATGGAGGCCTGCCTGGTCTTTCTTTCTTTCTTATACTTGAAAAAAAATGTTTATTTATTTATTTATTTATTTATTTATTAGATATAAGTACACTGTAGCTGTCTTCAGACACTCTAGAAGAGGGTGTCATCTTCTGGAGAATCTAAATCCCTCTTATGGTCTGCATATGATGTACATAAACACAGCCTCACATATACTTCTAAAAATTTAAAGATCGGTGGGCCCACTGAAAGGGCTCAACAATTAACAGCATTGACTCTTCGGCCAGAGAACGTGGGATCAAATACCAGCAACTATATGGTGGCCCATCTCAAGTTCCAGGGGATAAGACAGACAGACAGACAGACAGAGATAATGATGGCAGGCCTGCCTGTTTTTTCTTTCTTTCTTATCCTTTTTAAAAAATGTTTATTTATTTATTTATTTATTTATTTATTTATTCATTTATTCATTTATTTATTTATTTATTTATGCATTTATTAGATATAAGTACACTGTAGCTGTCTTCAGACTCTCCAGAAAACGGTGTCAGATTCTGGAGAATCTATATCTTTCTTATGGTCTGCATATGATGTACATAAACACAGCCTCACATATACTTCTAAAAATTTAAAGATGGGTGGGGCCACTGAAAGGGCTCAACAATTAACAGCATTGTCTCCTCTTCCAGAGGACCTGGGATCAACTACCAGCAACTATATTGTGGCCCATCTCCATTTCCAGGGGATCAGACAGACATACATACAGACAGACAGACAAGGATTGCAGGCCTGCCTGGTTTTTCTTTCTTTCTTATACATTTTAAAAATGTTTATTTATTTATTTATTTATTTATTTATTTATTTATTTATTAGATATAAGTACACTGCAGCTGTCTTCAGACAATCCAGAAGAGCGTGTCATATTCTGGAGAATCTAAATCCCACTTATGGTCTGCATATGATGTACATAAACAAAGCCTCACATATACTTCTAAAAATTTAAAGATGTGTGGGGCCACTGAAACGGCTCAACAATTAACAGCATTGTCTCCTCTACCAGAGAACCTGGGATCAAATACCAGCAATTATATGGTGGCCCATCTCCAGTTCTAGGGGATCAGACAGACAGACAGACAGACAGACAAGGATTGCAGGCCTGCCTGGTTTTACTTTCTTTCTTATCCTTTTTAAAAAATGTTTATTTATTTATTTATTTATGTATTTATTATATATAAGTACACTGTAGCTGTCTTCAGACACTCCACAAGAGGGTGACAGATACTGGAGAATCTAAATCCCTCTTATGGTCTGCATATGATGTATATAAACACAGCCTCACATATACTTCTAAAAATTTAAAGATGTGTGGGGCCACTGAAAGGGCTCAACAATTAACAGCATTGTCTCCTCTAACAGAGAACCTGGGAACAAATACCAGCAACTATATGGTGGCCCATCTCCAGTTCCAGGGGATCAGGCAGACAAAGACACAGACAGACAAGGGTGGCAGGCCTCCCTGGTTTTTCTTTCTTTCTTATCCTTTTAAAATAATGTTTATTTATTTATTTATGAATTTATTAGATATAAGTACACTGTAGTTGTCTTCAGACACTCCAGAAGAGGGTGTCAGATTCTGGAGAATATAAATCCCTATTATGGTCTGCATATGATGGACATAAACACAGCCTAACATATACATCTAAAAATTTAAAGATGGGTGGGGCCACTGAAAGGGCTCAAGAATTAACAGCATTGTCTCTTCTTCCAGAGAACCTGGGATCAACTACCAGCAACTATATAGTGGCCCATCTCCAGTTCCAGGGGATCAGACAGACAGACAGACAGACAGAGATAAGGAGGGCAGGCCTGCCTGGTTTTTCTTTCTTTCTTATCCTTTTAAAAATGTTTATTTATTTATTTATTTATTTATTTATTTATTTATTTATTAGATATAAGTACACTGTAGTTTTTTTCAGACACTCCAGAAGAGGGTGTCAGATTCTGGAGAATCTAAATCACTCTTATGGTCTGCATATGATGTACATAAACACAGCCTCACATATACATCTAAAAATTTAAAGATAGGTGGAGCCACTGAAAGGGCTCAACAATTAACAGCATTGTCTCCTCTTCCAGAGTACCTGGGATCAACTACCAGCAACTATATTGTGGCCCATCTCCAGTTCCAGGGGATCAGACAGACATACATACAGACAGACAGACAAGGATTGCAGGCCTGCCTGGTTTTTCTTTCTTTCTTATACATTTTAAAAATGTTTATTTATTTATTTATTTATTTATTTATTTATTTATGTATTTATTAGATATAAGTACACTGTAGCTGTCTTCAGACACTTAAGAAGAGGGTGTCATATTCTGGAAATCTAAATCCCTCTTATTGTCTGCATATGATGTACATAAACACAGCCTCACATATACTTCTAAAAATTTAAAGATGTGTGGGGCCACTGAAACGGCTCAACAATTAACAGCATTGTCTCCTCTACCAGAACCTGGGATCAACTAGCAGCAACTATATGGTGGCCCATCTCCAGTTCCAGGGGATCAGACAGACAGACAGACAGACAGACAGACAGAGATAAGGAGGGCAGGCCTGCCTGGTCCTTCTTTCTTTCTTATCCTTTTAAAAAATGTTTATTTATTTATTTATTTATTTATTTATTTATTTATTAGATATAAGTACACTGTAGCTGTCTTCAGACACTCCAGGAGAGGGTGTCAGATTCTGGAGAATCTAAATCCCTCTTATGGTCTGCATATGATGTACATAAACACAGCCTCACATATACTAATAAAAATTTAACGATGGGTGGGGCCACTGAAAGCGCTCAACAATTAACAGCATTGTGTCCTCTTCCAGAGAACCTGGGATCAACTACCAGGACCTATATGGTGGCCCATCTCCAGTTCCAGGGGATCAGAACGACAGACAGACAGACAGACAGACAGACAGAGATAAGGATGGCAGGCCTGCCTGGTCTTTCTTTCTTTCTTATCTGGTTTAAATAATGTTTATTTCTTTATTTACTTATTTATTTATGTATTTATTAGATATAAGTACACTGTAGTTGTCTTCAGACACTCCAGAAGAAGGTGTCAGATTCTGATGAATCTAAATCCCTCTTCTGGTCTGCATGTGATGTACATAAACACAGCCTCACATACACTTCTAAAAATTTAAAGATGGGTAGGGCCACTGATAGGGTTCAACAATTAACAGCATTGTCTCCTCTTCCAGAGAACCTGGGATCAACTACCAGCAACTATATGGTGGCCCATCTCCAGTTCCCGGGGATCAGATAGACAGACAGACAGACAGACAGAGATAAGGATGGCAGGCCTGCCTGGTCTTACTTTCTTTCTTATCCTTTTTAAAAATGTTTATTTATTTATTTATTTATTTATTTATTTATTTATTTATTTATGTATTTATTATATATAAGTACACTGTAGCTGTCTTCAGACACTCCAGTAGAGGGTGTCAGATTCTGGAGAATCTAAATCTTCTTATAATCTGAATATGATGTTCATAAACAGGCCTCACATATACTTCTAAATATTTAAAGAAGTGTGGGGCCACTGAAAGGGCTCAACAATTAAGAGCATTTTCTCCTCTTTCAGAGAACCTTGGATCAACTACCAGCAACTATATGGTGGCCCATCTCCAGTTCCTGGGGATCAGATAGACAGACAGACAGACAGACAGAGATATGGATGGCAGGCCTGCCTGGTCTTTCTTTCTTTCTTATCCTTTTTAAAAAAATGTTTATTTATTTATTTATTTATTTATTTATTTATCTATTTGTTTATTAGATATAAATACACTGTAGCTGTTCAGACACTCCAGAAGAGGATGTCAGATTCTGGAGAATCTAAATCCCTCTTATGGTCTGCATGTGATGTACATAAACACAGCCTCACATATACTTCTAAAAATTTAAAGAAGGGTGGGGCCACTCTAAAAGCTCAACAATTAACAGCATTGTCTCCTCTTCCAGAGTACCTGGAATCAACTACCAGCAACTATATGGTGGCCCATCTCCAGTTCCAGGGGATCAGACAGACAGACATACAGACAGTGCTAAGGATGGCAGGCCTGCCTGGTCTTTCTTTCATTCTTATCCTTTTTAAAAAATATTTATTTATTTATTTATTTATTTATGCATTTCTTAGATATAAGTACACTGTAGCTGTCTTCAGACACTCCAGAAGAGGGTGTCAGATTCTGGAGAATCTAAATTCCTCTTATGGTCTGCATATGATGTACATAAACAGAGCCTCACATATACTTCTAAAAATTAAAAGATGGGTGGGCCCACTGAAAGGGCTCAACAATTAACAGCATTGTCTCTTCTTCCAGAGAACGTGGGATCAACTACCAGCAACTATATGGTGGCCCATCTCAAGTTCCAGGGGATAAGACAGACAGACAGACAGACAGAGATAAGGATGGCAGGCCTGCCTGATTTTTCTTTCTTTCTTATACTTTTTAAAAAATGTTTATTTATTTATTTATGTATTTATTAGATATAAGTACACTGTAGCTGTCTTCAGACTCTCCAGAAGAGGGTGTCAGATTCTGGAGAATCTATATCCCTCTTATGATCTGCATATGATGTACATAAACACAGCCTCACATATACTTCTAAAAATTTAAAGATGGGTGGGGCCACTGAGAGGGCTCAACAATTAACAGCATTGTCTCCTCTTCCAGAGAACCTGGGATCAACTACAAGCAACTATATTGTGGCCCATCTCCAGTTCCAGAGGATCAGACAGACATACATACAGACAGACAGACAAGGATTGCATGCCTGCCTGGTTTTTCTTTCTTTCTTATCCTTTTAAAAAAATGTTTATTTATTTATTTATGTATTTATTAGATATAAGTACACTGTAGCTGTCTTCAGACACTCCAGAAGAGGGTGTCAGATTCTGGAGAATATAAATCCCTCTTATGGTCTGCATATGATGGACATAAACACAGATTCACATACACTTCTAAAAATTTAAAGATGGGTGGGGCCACTGAAAGGGCTCAACAATTAACAGCATTGTCTCTTCTTCCAGAGAACATGGTATCAACTACCAGCAACTGTATGGTGGCCCATCTCCAGTTCCAGGGGATCAGACAGACAGACAGACAGACAGAGATAAGGAGGGCAGGCCTGCCTGGTCTTTCTTTCTTTCTTATCCTTTTAAAATAATGTTTATTTATTTATTTATTTATTTATTTATTTATTTATGTATGTATTTATTAGATATAAGTACACTGTAGTTGTCTTCAGACACTCCAGAAGAGGGTGTCAGATTCTGGAGAATCTAAATCCCTCTTATGGTCTTCATAATATGTACATAAACACAGCCTAACATATACTTCTAAAAATTTAAAGATAGGTGGAGCCACTGAAAGGGCTCAACAATTAACAGCATTGTCTCCTCTTCCAGAGAACCTGGGATCAACTACCAGCAACTATATGCTGGGCCATCTACAGTTCCAGGGGATCAGACACACAGAGAGACAGACAGACACTGTAGGACCCAGAATATGGCAAGAAACCCTGGGAAAGGTGGAAAATTAATAATACACTCTGTAGTACCCAGAATATGGCAAGAAACCCTCATAAAAGTAGAAAATTAAAACATCACACTGAAGGAACCCAAATATGGCAAGAAAACCTGAAAAATGTGGAAAATGGGAATAATCACAGTGTAGGAACCAGAATTCCGAAAATACTTGAAAAACGTCATAAATGAGAAAATCACATTTTAGGACCCAGAATATGGGGAGAAACCCTGAGAAACGTGGAAAATTAAAAATACACTCTGTAGCACTGAGAATATGGCAAGAAACCCTCAACAAAGTAGAAAATTAAAAACTCACACTGAAGGATCCCGAATATGGCGCGAAAACATGAAAAAGGTAGAAAATGAGAATAATCACACTGTATTACCCAGAATTACAAAAACATGAAAAACATCGAAAATGAGAAAATCACACTTGTAGGACCCAAAATACGAAAAAACTTGAAAAACGTGGAAAATGAGAAAATCACACTGCAGAAACCAGAATATGCCGAACAACCATGAAAAACCTGAAAATTAAAAATTCACACTATTGGACACAGAATATGGTGAGAAACCATGAAAAGACTGGACAATTAAAATTTCACACTTCATTACCCAGATATGGAGAGAAATACTGAAAACCGTGGGAAAAAATTCACAATGAAGGACCTGGAATACGGCAAGAGACCCTGAAAAAACATGGAAATGAGAAAATCACACAGTATAACCCAGAATATGACGAAAAAACCTGAAAAAGATACAATATTAAAATATCACACGGAAGGACCCAGAATATGGCGAAAAACCTGAAAAAGGAGGAAGATAAAAAAAACTCACACTGAAGGACACAGAATATGGCGAGAAAACCTGAAAAAAGTAGAAAATTAAAAATTCACACTGAAAGACCCCGAATATGGTTTGAAAACCTGAAAAAGGTGGAAAATGAGAATAATCACACTGTAGGACCCAGATTATGCCCAGAAACCCTGAAAACGTGTAAAATTAAAAAAACATGCTGTAGGACCCAGAATATGGCGAGAAAACCTGAAAAAAGTAGAAAATTAAAAATTCACACTGAAGGACCCCGAATATGGTGAGAAAACCTGAAAAAGGTGGAAAATGAGAATAATCACACTGTAGGACCCAGATTTTGCCCAGAAACCCTGAAAACGTGGAAAATTAAAAATACATGCTTTAGGACCTAGAATATGGCGAGAAACCCTGAAAAAAGTTCAAAATTACAAACTCACACTGTAGGACCCCAAATATGGCGAGAAACCCTGAAAAAGGTGGAAAATGAGAAAATCACATTTCAGGACCCAGAATAGGCCTAGAAAATGTGAAAAACGTGAAAATTAAAAATTCACTCTAACGGACCCAGAATATGGCGAGAAAAAGGTAATAAAAAAGTAGAAAATTAAAATCTCACAGTGAAGGAGCCCAAACATGGCGAGAAAATCTGAAAAAGGTGGAAAATGAGAAAATCACACTGTAGGATCCAGAATATGGTGAGAAACCCTGAAGAAAGTAGAAAAATACAAACTGACACTGAAGGACCCCAAATATGGGGAGAAAACCTGAAAAAGGTGGAAAATGAGAAAATCACACTGCAGGACCCAGAATATTTCAAGAAACACTGAAAAACGTGAAAATTAAAAATTCACACTGTCGGACACAGAATATGGCGAGAAACCATGAAAAAAAGTGGATAATTAAAATTCACACTGTATTACCCATAATATGGGGAGAAATACTGAAAAACGTGGAAAATTAAAAATCCACACTGAAGGACCTGGAATATGGCAAGAAAACCTGAAAATGTGGAAATGAGAAAATCACAATGTAGGACCCAGAATATGAAGAAAAAACCTGAAAAACGTGGAAAATGAAAAATACATACTATAGGACACAGTTTATGGCGAGAAACCCTGAAAGAGTAGACAATTAAAAACTCACACTGAAGGACCCCAAATATGGCAAGAAACCCTGAAAAAAGTAGAAAATTACAAACTGACACTGAAGAACCCCAATTATGGCGAGAAAACCTGAAAAAGGTGGAAAATGAGAAAATCACACTGTAGGACCCAGAATTACGAAAAAACTTGAAAATATCGAAAATGAGAAAATCACACTATAGGACCCAGAATATGCCAAGAAACCCTGAAAACGTGAAAAATTAAAAATACAACGTTTAGGACCCAGAATACGGCGAGAAACCCTGAAAAAATTAGAAAATTAAAAACTCACACTGAAGGACCCGAAAAATGGCTAGAAAGGCTGAAAAAGGTGGAAAATGAGAAAATCACACTGTAGGACCCAGAATTACGAAAAAAATTGAAAAATGTGGAAAATGAGAAAATCACACTGTAGGACCCAGAATATGCCGAGAAACGCTGAAAAAAGTGAAACATTAAATATTCACACTGTCGGACCAAGAATATTACCAAAAAAAAAAACCTTAAAAACGACGAAAATTAAAAATTTACACTGTGGGACCCAGAATATGGCGAGAAACACTGAAAAATGTGGAAAATTAAATTCACACTGTACGAACAAGAATATGCCGAGAAAACCTGAAAAAGTTTGAAAATGAAAAAATCACACTGTGGGACTGAGAATATGACGAAAAAAAAAACCTTAAAAACATGGAAAATTAAAAACTCCCACTGAAGAACCTAGAATATGGCAAGAAACCCTGAAAAAGGTGGAAAAATGAGAAATTCACACTGTAGGACCCAGAATATGATGAGAAACACTGAAAAATGTTGAAAAATAAAAATTCACACTATAGGACCAGAATATGGAAAAAAAACCTTGAAAAACGTGGAAAATTAAAAATTCACACTGCAGGACCCAGAATATGCTGAGAAAACCTGAAAAAGGTGGAAAATGAGAAAATCACACTGTAGGATGGAGAATTGGGGAAAAAAACTTGAAAAAAGTCAAAAATTGGAAAATCGCACAGTAGGAGCAAGAATATGCCAGAAACCCTGAAAACGTGGAAAATTAAAAATACACACTGTAGGATTCAGAATATGGCAAGAAACCCTGAAAGAAGTAGAAAATTAAAAACTCACACTGAAGGCGAGGAAAACCTGAAAAAATGTGGAAAATGAGAAAAACAATCTGTAGGACATAGAAATGCGAAAAAACTTTAAAAAAGTGGAAAATGAGGAAAATCACATTGTAGGACCCAGAATATGCCAAGAAACCCTGAAAAACGAGAAAAAAATAAAAATATGCTTTTTGGAGCCAGAATATTGCAAGAAACACAGTAAAAAGTAGAAAATTAAAAACTCACACTGAAAGACACCGAATATGGCAAAAAACCTGAAAAAGGTGGAAAATGAGTATAATCACACTGTAGGACACAGAATAGCGAAAAAACTTGAAAAACGTGGAAAAGGAGAAAATCACACTGCAGAACCCAGAATATGCCAAGAAACCCTGAAAAAACTAGAAAATTAAAAACTCACATTGAAGGACCCCGAATATGGAGAGTTAACCTGAAAAAGGTGGAAAATGAGAAAATCACACTGTAGGACCCAGAATTACAAAAAAACTTGAAAAACGTGGAAAAGGAGAAAATCACACTGCAAGACCCAGAATATGCCGAGAAACACTGAAAAATGTGAAAATAAAAAATTCACACTGTCAGACACAGAATATGGCAAGAAACCATGAAACAAGTGGAAAATGAGAAAATCACACTGTATTGCCCAGAATATGGCGAGAAATACTGAAAAACGTGGAAAATTAAAAATTCAGACTGAAGGACCTGGAATATGGCAAGAAAACCTGAAAAACGAGGAAATGGGAAAATCACACTGTAGGAGCCAGAATATGCAGAGAAACCTTGAAAAACGTGGAAAATTAAAAATACACTCTGTAGGACCCAGAATATGGCGAGAAACCCTGAAGAATGTAGAAAATTAAAAACTCACATTGAAGGACCCCGAATATGGCAAGAAAACCTGAAAAAGGTGGAAAAATGAGAAAATCACACCGTAGGACCCATAATATTACAAAAAACTTGAAAGAAGTGGAAAATTAAAAATTCACAGTGAAGGACCCAGAATATGGCGAGGAAAACCTGAAAAACGAGGAAAATTCAAAATTCACACTGTAGGACCCAGAATATGGCTAGAAAACCTGAAAAAGTTGGAAAATGAGAATAATCACACTGTAGGACCAAGATATGCGAAAAAACTTGAAAAATTTCAAAATTGAGAAAATCACACTGTAGGACCCAGAATATGCTGAGAAACACTGAAAAACGTGGAAAATTAAAAATACACGCTGTAGGACCCATAATATGTCGAGAAACCCTGAAAAATTAGAAATGTAAAAACTCACACTGAGGGACCCCAAATATGGCAAGAAAACATGAAAAAGGTGAAAAAAGAGAAAATCACACTGTAGGACCCAGAAATATGAAAAAACTTGAAAAATGTGGAAAATGAGAAAATCACACTGCAGAAACCAGAATATGCCGAACAACCATGAAAAACCTGAAAATTAAAAATTCACACAGTCGGACACAGAATATGGTGAGAAACCATGAAAAAAGTGGACAATTAAAAATTCACACTTTATTACCCAGATATGGCGAGAAATACTGAAAACCGTGGAAAAAAATTCACACTGAAGGACCTGGAATACGGCAAGTGACCCTGAAAAACATGGAAATGAGAAAATCACATAGTAGGACCCAGCATATGGCGAGGAAAACCTGAAAAAAGTAGAAAATTAAAAATTCACACTGAAGGACCCCGAATATTGCAAGAAAACCTGAAAAGGGTGGAAAATGAGAATAATCAATCTGTAGGACCCAGCTTATGCCTAGAAACCCTGAAAACGTGGAAAATTAAAAATACATGCTGTAGGACCCAGAATATGGCGTGTAACCCTGAAAAAAGTTGAAAATAACAAACTCACAATGTAGGACCCCAAATATGGCGAGAAACCCTGCAAAAGGTGGAAAATGAGAAAATCACACTGCAGGATCCAGAATATGCCGAGGAAAATGTGAAAAACGTGAAAATTAATCATTCACACTCACGGACCCAGAATATGGCGAGAAACACTTAATAAAAAAGTAGGAAATTAAAAACTCACAGTGAAGGAGCCCAAACATGACCAGAAAAACCTGAAAAAGGTGGAAAATGAGAAAATCACACTGTAGGATCCAGAATATGGCAAGAAATCCTGAAAAAAGTAGAAAAATAAAAACTCACACTGAAGGACCCCAAATATGGCAAGAAAACCCGAAAAAGGTGGAAAATGAGAAAATCACACAGTAGGACCCAGAATTACAAAAAAACTTGAAAAAAGTGGAAAATGAGAAAATCACACTGCAGGACCAAGAATATTTAGAGAAATCCTGAAAAACTTGAAAATTAAAAATTCACACTCCAGGACCTAGAATATGCCGAGAAATCCTGAAAAACGTGAAAATTAAAAATTCACATTATCGGACCCAGAATATGGTTAGAAACCCTGAAAAACGGGAAAATTAAAAATTCAACTGAAGGACCCGGAATATGGCGAGAAACCCTGAAAAAAGTAGAAAACTGGAAAATGAGAATAATCACAGTGTAGGACCCAGAATTGCACAAAAAAAAACTTGAAAAACATCGTAATGAGAAAATCACACTGTAGGACCCAGAATATGGCAAGAAACCCTGAGAAACGTGGAAAATTAATAATACACTCTGTAGTACCCAGAATATGGCAAGAAACCCTCAAAAAAGTAGAAAATTAAAAAACTCACACTGAAGAACCCCAAATATGGCAAGAAAACCTAAAAAATGTGGAAAATGAGAATAATCACAGATTAGGACCCAGAATTG
>NW_028227281.1:927586-1071982 GCF_978045245.1 Mus caroli | reverse complement strand
ACCTTTTGCAGGGTTTCTCGCCATATTTGGGGTCCTACATTGTGAGTTTGTTATTTTCAACTTTTTCAGGGTTACACGCCATATTCTGGGTCCTACAGCATGTATTTTTAATTTTCCACGTTTTCAGGGTTTCTAGGCATAAGCTGGGTCCTACAGATTGATTATTCTCATTTTCCACCCTTTTCAGGTTTTCTTGCAATATTCGGGGTCCTTCAGTGTGAATTTTTAATTTTCTACTTTTTTCAGGTTTTCTCGCCATATGCTGGGTCCTACTGTGTGATTTTCTCATTTCCATGTTTTTCAGGGTCACTTGCCGTATTCCAGGTCCTTCAGTGTGAATTTTTTTCCACGGTTTTCAGTATTTCTCGCCATATCTGGGTAATAAAGTGTGAATTTTTAATTGTCCACTTTTTTCATGGTTTCTCACCATATTCTGTGTCCGACTGTGTGAATTTTTAATTTTCAGGTTTTTCATGGTTGTTCGGCATATTCTGGTTTCTGCAGTGTGATTTTCTCATTTTCCACATTTTCAAGTTTTTTCATATTTCTGGGTCCTACAGTGTGATTTTCTCTTTTTTCACCTTTTCATGTTTTCTTGCCATATTTGGGGTCCCTCAGTGTGAGTTTTTACATTTCTAATTTTTCAGGGTTTCTCGACATATTATGGGTCCTACAGCGTGTATTTTTAATTTTCCACGTTTTTCAGTGTTTCTCAGCATATTCTGGGTCCTACAGTGTGATTTTCTCAATTTTGAAATTTTTCAAGTTTTTTCACATATCTTGGTCCTACAGTGTGATTATTCTCATTTTCCAACTTTTTCAGGTTTTCTAGCCATATTCTGGGTCCTACACTGTGAATTTTGAATTTTCCTCGTTTTTCAGGTTTTCTCGCCATATTCTGGGTCCTTCACTGTGAATTTTTAATTTTCCACTTCTTTCAAGTTTTTTGTAATATTATGGGTCCTACAGTGTGATTTTCTCATTTTCCACCTTTTTCAGGTTTTCTCGCCATATTCGGGGTCCTTCAATGTGAGTTTTTAATTTTCTACTTTTTTCAGGGTTTCTCGCCATATTCTGGGTCCTACAGAGTGTATTTTTAATTTTCCACGTTTTTCAAGGTTTCTCGGCATATTCTGGCTCCTACAGTGTGATTTTCCCATTTCCTCGTTTTTCAGGTTTTCTTGCCATATTCCAGGTCCTTCAGTCTGAATTTTTAATTTTCCACGTTTTTCAGTATTTCTCGCCATATTCTGGGCACGTTTTTCAAGTTTTATCGCTATTCTGTGTCCTACAGTGTGATTATACTCATTTTCCACCTTTTTCAGGTTTTTTGCCATATTCGGTGTCTTTCAGTGTGAGTTTTTAATTTTCTACTTTTTACTGTGTTTCTTGCAATATTCTGGCTCCAAAAAGCATATTTTTATTTTGTCTCATTTTTCAGGGTTTCTTGGCATATTCTGGGTCCTACAATGTGATTTTCTCATTTTCCACTTTTTTTAAGTTTTTTCGCATTTCTATGTCCTACAGGTTGATTTTCTCATTTTCCACATTTTTCAGGTTTTCTCGCCATATTCCGGGTCCTTCAGTGTGAGTTTTTAATTTTCTACTTCTTTCAGGGTTTGTTGCCATATTCTGAATCCTACAGCGTGTATTTTTAATTTTCCACGTTTTCAGGGTTTCTGGCATATTCTGGCTCCTACTGTGCGATTTTCCAATTTTTGACTTTTTTCAAGTTTTTTTCCCCAATTCTCCGTCCTACAGTGTGATTTTCTCATTTTCCACCTTTTTCAGGTTTTCTCAGCATATTCTGGGTCCTGCAGTGTGAATTTTTAATTTTCCACGTTTTTCAAGGTTTTTTTCCATATTCTGGTCCTATAGTGTGAATTTTTATTTTTCAATATTTTTCAGTGTTTCTCATCATATTCTGGGTCCTACAGTGTGAATTTCTCATTTTCCACCTTTTTCAGGGTTTCTTGCCATATTCTAGGTTTTTCAGTGGGAGTTTTTAATTTTCCATGTTTTTAAGTTTTTTTTTTCATCATATTCTCAGTCCCACAGTGTGATTTTTTCATTTTCAAACTTTTTCAGGTTTTCTCGGCATATTCTGGTTCCTACAGTGTGAATTTAATTTTCCACATTTTTCAGTGTTTCTCGCCATATTCTGGGTCCCACAGTGTAAATTTTTAATTTTCCACGTTTTTAAGGGTTTTTTTTTGGTAATATTCTTGGTCCGACAGTGTGAATATTTAATGTTTCACTTTTTTCAGCGTTTCTCGGCATATTCTGGGTCCTACCGTGTGATTTTCTCATTTTCCACATTTTTCAAGTTTTTTCGTAATTCTGGGTCCTACAGTGTGATTTTCTCATTTTCCACCTTTTTCAGCCTTTCTAGCCATTTTTCGGGTCCTTCAGTGTGAGTTTGTAATTTTCTAAGTTTTTCAGGGTTTCTCGCCGTATTCTGGGTCCTAAACGTTGTATTTTTAATTTTTCACGTTTTCAGGGTTTCTTGGCATATTCTGGGTCCTACAGTGTGATTTTCTCATTTTCGATATTTTCAAGTTTTTTCGTAATTCTGGGTCCTACAGTGTGATTTTCTCATTTTCCACCTTTTTCATGTTTTCTCGCCATAATTGGGGTTCTTCAGTGTCAGTTTGTAATTTTCTACTTTTTTCAGGGTTTCTTGCCATATTTGGGGTCCTTCAGTGTGAGTTTTTAATTTTCTACTCTTTCAGGGTTTCTTGCCATGTTCTGGGTCCTACAGTGTGTATTTTTCATTTTCGACGTTTTTCAGATTTTCTCACAATATTCTGGGTTCTTCAGTGTGAATTATTAATTTTTCAAGTTTTACAGGTTTTTTCTTCATATTCTGGGTCCTACACTGTGATTTTTCTCATTTCCACGTTTTTCAGGTTTTCTTGCCATATTCCAGGTCCTTCAGTGTTAATTTTTAATTTTCCACGTTTTCAGGGTTTCTCGGCATATTCTGTGTCCTGCAGTGTGATTTTCTCATTTTTATGGTTTTTCAAGTTTTTTGGCAATTCTGGGTCCTACAGTGTGATTATTCTCATTTTCCACCTTTATCAGGTTTTCTCGACATATTTGGGGTCTTTCAGTGTGAATTTTTAATTTTCTACTTTTTTCAAGGTTTCTCGCCATATTCTGTGTCCTTCAGTATGAGTTTTTAATTTTCCTCGTTTTTCAGGTATTCTCGCCATATTCCGTGTCCTTCACTGTGAATTTTTTAATTTTCCACATTATTCAGGTTTTTTCGTCATATTCTGGGTCTTACAATGTGATTTTCTCATTTTCCTCATTTTTCAGGTTTTTTCGCCATATTTGGGGTCCGTCAGTGTGAATTTTTAATTTTCTACTCTTTCATGGTTTCTCCCCGTATTCTGGGTCATTCAGTGTGAGTTTTTAATTTTCCTCGTTTTTCAGGTATTCTCACCATATTCTGGGTCCTTCAGTGTGAATTTTTATTTTTCCACGTTTTTCAGGTTTTTTCGTCATATTCTGGGTCCTACAGTGTGATTTTCTCATTTCCAATTTTTCAGGTTTTCTTGACATATTCCAGGTCCTTCTGTGTGAATTTTTAATTTTCCACATTTTTCAGGTTTTTTCGTCATATTCTGGGTCTTACAGTGTGACTTTCTCATTTTCCAAATTTTTCAGGTTTTCTCGACATATTTGGGGTACTTCAGTGTGAGTTTTTAATTTTCTACTTTTTCAGGGCTTCTCTCCATATTCTTGGTCCTACAGCTTGTATTTTTAATTTTCCAGGTTTTCAGGGAATCTAGGCATATTCTGGGTCCTGCAGTGTGATTTTCTCATTTTTGAGGTTTTTCAAGTTTTTTCCCAATTCTGGGTCCCTCAATGTGATTATTCTCATTTTCCCCATTTTTCAGGTTTTCTCGCCATATTTGGGGTCCTTCAGTGTGAGTTTTTAAATTTCTACTCTTTCAGGGTTTCTCGCCATATTCTGGGTCCTTCAGTGTGAGTTTTTAATTTTCCTCGTTTTTCAGGTTTTTTCACCATATTCCGGATCCTTCAGTGTGAATTTTTAATTTTCCACCTTTTTCAGATTTTTTCTCATATTCTGGGTCCTACAGTGTGATTTTCTCATTTCCACTTTTTCAGGTTTTCTTGCCATATTCCATGTCCTTCAGTGTGAATTTTTAATTTTCCACGTTTTTTAGTATTTCTCGCCATATTCTGGGTAATGCAGTGTGAATATTTAATTTTCCACTTTTTTCATGGTTTCTCCCTTATTCTGTGTCTGACAGTGTCAATTTTTAATTTTCATGTTTTTCAATGTTTCTCGGCATATTCTGGGTCCTGCAGTGTGATTTTATTATTTTGGACGTTTTTCAAGTTTTTTCATAATTCTGGGTCCTACAGTGTGATTTTCTCATTTTCCAACTTTTTCAGGTTTTCTGGCCATAATTGGGGTTCTTCAGTGTCAGTTTGTAATTTTCTACTTTTTTCAGGGTTTCTTGCCATATTTGGGGTCCTTCAGTGTGAGTTTTTAATTTTCTACTCTTTCAGGGTTTCTCGCCATAAACTGTGTCCTATAGTATGTATTTTTCATTTTCCACGTTTTTCAGGTTTTTTTCTTCATATTCTGGGTCCTACACTGTGATTTTCTCATTTCCACGTTTTCAGGTTTTCTTGCCATATTCCAGGTCCTTCAGTGTGGATTTTTAATTTTCCACGTTTTTCAGTATTTCTCCCCATATTATGGGTAATACAGTGTGAATTTTAATTATCCACTTTTTTTCATGGTTTCTCGCCATATTCTGTGTCCAACAGTGTGAGTTTTAATTTTCACGTTTTTCAGTGTTTCTTGAAATATTCTGGGTCCTGCAGTGTGATTTTCTTATTTTCCACCTTTTTCAGGTTTTCTCCCCATATTTGGGGTCCTTCAGTGTCAGTTTGTATTTTTCTACTTTCTTCAGGGTTTCTCACCATATTCTGGATCCTACAGTGTGATTTTCTCATTTTCCACCTTTTTCAGGTTTTCTCGCCATGTTTGGGCTCCTTCACTGTGAGATTTTAATTTTCTACTTTTTTATTAACTTTTTCTCGCCATATTCTGGGTCCGTTAGTGTGAATTTTTAATTTTCACGTTTTTCACATTTTCTCGGCATATTCTTGCACCTTTTTCAGGATTTCTCGCCATATTTGGGGTCCTACAGTGTGAGTTTGTAATTTTGAACTTTTTTCAGGGTTTCTCGCCATATTCTGGGTCCTACAGCATGTATTTTTAATTTTCCACGTTTTCAGGGTTTCTGGGCAAAATCTGGGTCCTACAGTGTGATTATTCTCATTTTCCACCTTTTTCAGGTTTTCTCACCATATTCGGGGTCCTTCAGTGTGAATTTTTAATTTTCTACTCTTTTCAGGTTTTCTCGCCATATTCTGTGTCCTTCAGCGTGAGTTTTTAATTTTACACGTTTTCAGGGTTTCTGGGCATAATCTGGGTCCTACAGTGTGATTATTCTCATTTTCCACCTTTTTCAGGTTTTCAAACCATATTCGGGGTCTTTCAGTGTGAATTTTTAATTTTCTACTTTTTTCAGGTTTTCTCGCCATATTCTGTGTCCTTCAGTGTGAGTTTTTTATCTTCCTCGTTTTTCAGGTTTTTCGCCATATTCCGGGTCCTTCCGTGTGATATTTTAATATTTTATCTTTTTCAGGTTTTTTCGTCATATTCTGGGTCGTACTGTGTGATTTTCTCATTTCCATGTTTTTTCAGGGTCTCTTGCCGTATTCCAGGTCCTTCAGTGTGAATTTTTTCCCACGGTTTTCAGTATTTCTCTCCATATCTGGGTAATGAAGTGTGAATTTTTAATTGTCCAGTCTTTTCATGGTTTCTCACCATATTCTGTGTCCAATAGTGTGAATTTTTAATTTTCAGGTTTTTCATGGTTGTTCGGCATATTCTGGTTTCTCCAGTGTGATTTTCTCATTTTCCACGTTTTTCAAGTTTTTCCGTATTTTGGGTCCTACAAGTGTGATTTTCTCATTTTCGATGTTTTTCATGTTTTTGTAATTCTGGGTAATACAGTGTGATTATTCTCATTTTCTACCTTTTTCATGTTTTTGCGCCATATTCGGGATCCTTCAGTGTGAGTTTTTAATTTTCTACTTTGTTGAGGGTTTCTTGCCATATTCTCAGTGCTACAGAGTGTATTTTTAATTTTCCACGTTTCTCAGGGTTTCTCCCCATATTCTGGGTCCTAAAATGTGATTTTCTCATTTATGACGTTTTTCAAGTATTTTCGGAATTCTGGTTCCTACACTGTGATTATTCCCATTTTCCACATTTTTCAGGTTTTCTTGCCATATTTGGGTTCCTTCAGTGTGATGTTTTAATTTTCTACTTTTATGAGGGTTTCTTGCCATATTCTGGGTACTACAGAGTGTATTATTAATTTTCCACCTTTCCCAGGGTTTCTTGCCATATTCTGGGTCCTACAGTGTCTGTCTGTCTCTCTGTGTGTCTGATCCCCTGGAACTGTAGATGGCCCAGCATATAGTTGCTGGTAGTTGATCCCAGGTTCTCTGGAAGAGGAGACAATGCTGTTAATTGTTGAGCCCTTTCAGTGGCTCCACCTATCTTTAAATTTTTAGAAGTATATGTTAGGCTGTGTTTATGTACATATTATGAAGACCATAAGAGGGATTTAGATTCTCCAGAATCTGACACCCTCTTCTGGAGTGTCTGAAGACAACTACAGTGTACTTATATCTAATAAATACATAAATAAATAAATAAATAAATAAATAAATAAATAAATAAATAAATAAACATTATTTTAAAAGGATAAGAAAGAAAGAAAGACCAGGCAGGCCTGCCCTCCTTATCTCTGTCTGTCTGTCTGTCTGTCTGATCCCCTGGAACTGGAGATGGGCCACCATACAGTTGCTGGTAGTTGATACCATGTTCTCTGGAAGAAGAGACAATGCTGTTAATTGTTGAGCCCTTTCAGTGGCCCCACCCATCTTTAAATTTTTAGAAGTGTATGTGAATCTGTGTTTATGTCCATCATATGCAGACCATAAGAGGGATTTATATTCTCCAGAATCTGACACCCTCTTCTGGAGTGTCTGAAGACAGCTACAGTGTACTTATATCTAATAAATACATAAATAAATAAATAAACATTTTTTAAAAGGATAAGAAAGAAAGAAAAACCAGGCAGGCCTGCAATCCTTGTCTGTCTGTCTGTATGTATGTCTGTCTGATCCTCTGGAACTGGAGATGGGCCACAATATAGTTGCTTGTAGTTGATCCCAGGTTCTCTGGAAGAGGAGACAATGCTGTTAATTGTTGAGCCCTCTCAGTGGCCCCACCCATCTTTAAATTTTTAGAAGTATATGTGAGGCTGTGTTTATGTACATCATATGCAGACCATAAGAGGGATATAGATTCTCCAGAATCTGACACCCTCTTCTGGAGAGTCTGAAGACAGCTACAGTGTACTTATATCTAATAAATACATAAATAAATAAATAAACATTTTTTAAAAAGTATAAGAAAGAAAGAAAAATCAGGCAGGCCTGCCATCCTTATCTCTGTCTGTCTGTCTGTCTGTCTTATCCCCTGGAACTTGAGATGGGCCACCATATAGTTGCTGGTAGTTGATCCCACGTTCTCTGGAAGAAGAGACAATGCTGTTAATTGTTGAGCCCTTTCAGTGGGCCCACCCATCTTTTAATTTTTAGAAGTATATGTGAGGCTCTGTTTATGTACATCATATGCAGACCATAAGAGGGATTTAGATTCTCCAGAATCTGACACCCTCTTCTGGAGTGTCTGAAGACAGCTACAGTGTACTTATATCTAAGAAATGCATAAATAAATAAATAAATAAATAAATAAATATTTTTTAAAAAGGATAAGAATGAAAGAAAGACCTGGCAGGCCTGCCATCCTTAGCACTGTCTGTATGTCTGTCTGTCTGATCCCCTGGAACTGGAGATGGGCCACCATATAGTTGCTGGTAGTTGATTCCAGGTACTCTGGAAGAGGAGACAATGCTGTTAATTGTTGAGCTTTTAGAGTGGCCCCACCCTTCTTTAAATTTTTAGAAGTATATGTGAGGCTGTGTTTATGTACATCACATGCAGACCATAAGAGGGATTTAGATTCTCCAGAATCTGACATCCTCTTCTGGAGTGTCTGAACAGCTACAGTGTATTTATATCTAATAAACAAATAGATAAATAAATAAATAAATAAATAAATAAATAAATAAACATTTTTTTAAAAAGGATAAGAAAGAAAGAAAGACCAGGCAGGCCTGCCATCCATATCTCTGTCTGTCTGACTGTCTGTCTATCTGATCCCCAGGAACTGGAGATGGGCCACCATATAGTTGCTGGTAGTTGATCCAAGGTTCTCTGAAAGAGGAGAAAATGCTCTTAATTGTTGAGCCCTTTCAGTGGCCCCACACTTCTTTAAATATTTAGAAGTATATGTGAGGCCTGTTTATGAACATCATATTCAGATTATAAGAAGATTTAGATTCTCCAGAATCTGACACCCTCTACTGGAGTGTCTGAAGACAGCTACAGTGTACTTATATATAATAAATACATAAATAAATAAATAAATAAATAAATAAATAAATAAATAAATAAACATTTTTAAAAAGGATAAGAAAGAAAGTAAGACCAGGCAGGCCTGCCATCCTTATCTCTGTCTGTCTGTCTGTCTGTCTATCTGATCCCCGGGAACTGGAGATGGGCCACCATATAGTTGCTGGTAGTTGATCCCAGGTTCTCTGGAAGAGGAGACAATGCTGTTAATTGTTGAACCCTATCAGTGGCCCTACCCATCTTTAAATTTTTAGAAGTGTATGTGAGGCTGTGTTTATGTACATCACATGCAGACCAGAAGAGGGATTTAGATTCATCAGAATCTGACACCTTCTTCTGGAGTGTCTGAAGACAACTACAGTGTACTTATATCTAATAAATACATAAATAAATAAGTAAATAAAGAAATAAACATTATTTAAACCAGATAAGAAAGAAAGAAAGACCAGGCAGGCCTGCCATCCTTATCTCTGTCTGTCTGTCTGTCTGTCTGTCGTTCTGATCCCCTGGAACTGGAGATGGGCCACCATATAGGTCCTGGTAGTTGATCCCAGGTTCTCTGGAAGAGGACACAATGCTGTTAATTGTTGAGCGCTTTCAGTGGCCCCACCCATCGTTAAATTTTTATTAGTATATGTGAGGCTGTGTTTATGTACATCATATGCAGACCATAAGAGGGATTTAGATTCTCCAGAATCTGACACCCTCTCCTGGAGTGTCTGAAGACAGCTACAGTGTACTTATATCTAATAAATAAATAAATAAATAAATAAATAAATAAATAAACATTTTTTAAAAGGATAAGAAAGAAAGAAGGACCAGGCAGGCCTGCCCTCCTTATCTCTGTCTGTCTGTCTGTCTGTCTGTCTGTCTGATCCCCTGGAACTGGAGATGGGCCACCATATAGTTGCTGCTAGTTGATCCCAGGTTCTGGTAGAGGAGACAATGCTGTTAATTGTTGAGCCGTTTCAGTGGCCCCACACATCTTTAAATTTTTAGAAGTATATGTGAGGCTGTGTTTATGTACATCATATGCAGACAATAAGAGGGATTTAGATTTCCAGAATATGACACCCTCTTCTTAAGTGTCTGAAGACAGCTACAGTGTACTTATATCTAATAAATACATAAATAAATAAATAAATAAATAAATAAATAAATAAACATTTTTAAAATGTATAAGAAAGAAAGAAAAACCAGGCAGGCCTGCAATCCTTGTCTGTCTATCTGTATGTATGTCTGTCTGATCCCCTGGAACTGGAGATGGGCCACAATATAGTTGCTGGTAGTTGATCCCAGGTACTCTGGAAGAGGAGACAATGCTGTTAATTGTTGAGCCCTTTCAGTGGCTCCACCTATCTTTAAATTTTTAGATGTATATGTGAGGCTGTGTTTATGTACATCATATGCAGACCATAAGAGTGATTTAGATTCTCCAGAATCTGACACCCTCTTCTGGAGTGTCTGAAAAAAACTACAGTGTACTTATATCTAATAAATAAATAAATAAATAAATAAATAAATAAATAAATAAATAAACATTTTTAAAAGGATAAGAAAGAAAGAAAAACCAGGCAGGCCTGCCCTCCTTATCTCTGTCTGTCTGTCTGTCTGTCTGATCCCCTGGAACTGGAGATGGGCCACTATATAGTTGCTGGTAGTTGATCCCAGGTTCTCTGGAAGAAGAGACAATGCTGTTAATTCTTGAGCCCTTTCAGTGGCCCCACCCATCTTTAAATTTTTAGATGTATATGTTAGGCTGTGTTTATGTCCATCATATGCAGACCATAATAGGGATTTATATTCTCCAGAATCTGACACCCTCTTCTGGAGTGTCTGAAGACAACTACAGTGTACTTATATCTAATAAATTCATAAATAAATAAATAAACATTATTTTAAAAGGATAAGAAAGAAAGAAAAACCAGGGAGGCCTGCCACCCTTGTCTGTCTGTGTCTTTGTCTGCCTGATCCCCTGGAACTGGAGATGGGCCACCATATAGTTGCTGGTATTTGTTCCCAGGTTCTCTGTTAGAGGAGACAATGCTGTTAATTGTTGAGCCCTTTCAGTGGCCCCACACATCTTTAAATTTTTAGAAGTATATGTGAGGCTGTGTTTATATACATCATATGCAGACCATAAGAGGGATTTAGATTCTCCAGTATCTGTCACCCTCTTGTGGAGTGTCTGAAGACAGCTACAGTGTACTTATATATAATAAATACATAAATAAATAAATAAATAAACATTTTTTAAAAAGGATAAGAAAGAAAGTAAAACCAGGCAGGCCTGCAATCCTTGTCTGTCTGTCTGTCTGTCTGTCTGATCCCCTAGAACTGGAGATGGGCCACCATATAATTGCTGGTATTTGATCCCAGGTTCTCTGGTAGAGGAGACAATGCTGTTAATTGTTGAGCCGTTTCAGTGGCCCCACACATCTTTAAATTTTTAGAAGTATATGTGAGGCTTTGTTTATGTACATCATATGCAGACCATAAGTGGGATTTAGATTCTCCAGAATATGACACGCTCTTCTGGATTGTCTGAAGACAGCTGCAGTGTACTTATATCTAATAAATAAATAAATAAATAAATAAATAAATAAATAAATAAACATTTTTAAAATGTATAAGAAAGAAAGAAAAACCAGGCAGGCCTGCAATCCTTGTCTGTCTGTCTGTATGTATGTCTGTCTGATCCCCTGGAAATGGAGATGGGCCACAATATAGTTGCTGGTAGTTGATCCCAGGTCCTCTGGAAGAGGAGACAATGCTGTTAATTGTTGAGCCCTTTCAGTGGCCCCACCCATCTTTAAATTTTTAGAAGTATATGTGAGGCTGTGTTTATGTACATCATATGCAGACCATAAGAAAGATATAGATTCTCCAGAATCTGACACCGTCTTCTGGAGAGTCTGAAGACAGCTACAGTGTACTTATATCTAATAAATGCATAAATAAATAAATAAATAAATGAATAAATGAATAAATAAATAAATAAATAAATAAATAAACATTTTTTAAAAAGGATAAGAAAGAAAGAAAAAACAGGCAGGCCTGCCATCATTATCTCTGTCTGTCTGTCTGTCTGTCTTATCCCCTGGAACTTGAGATGGGCCACCATATAGTTGCTGGTATTTGATCCCACGTTCTCTGGCCGAAGAGTCAATGCTGTTAATTGTTGAGCCCTTTCAGTGGGCCCACCGATCTTTAAATTTTTAGAAGTATATGTGAGGCTGTGTTTATGTACATCATATGCAGACCATAAGAGGGATTTAGATTCTCCAGAAGATGACACCCTCTTCTAGAGTGTCTGAAGACAGCTACAGTGTACTTATATCTAATAAATAAATAAATAAATAAACATTTTTTTCAAGTATAAGAAAGAAAGAAAGACCAGGCAGGCCTCCATCCTTATCTCTGTCAGTCTGTCTGTCTGTCTGTCTGATCGCTTGGAACTGGAGATGGGCCACCATATAGTTGCTGTTATTTCATCCCAGGTTCTCTGGAAGAGGAGACAATGCTGTTAATTGTTGAGCCCTTTCAGTGGCTCCACGTATCTTTAAATTTTTAGAAGTATATGTTAGGCTGTGTTTATGTACATCATATGCAGACCATAAGAGGGATTTAGATTCTCCAGAATCTGACACCCTCTTCTGGAGTGTCTGAAGACAACTACAGTGTACTTATATCTAATAAATACATAAATAAATAAATAAATAAATAAATAAATAAATAAACAATATTTTAAAAGGATAAGAAAGAAAGAAAAACCAGGCAGGCCTGCCCTCCTTATCTCTGTCTGTCTGTCTGTCTGTCTGTCTGTCTGATCCCCTGGAACTGGAGATGGGCCACCATATAGTTGCTGGTAGTTGATCCCAGGTTCTCTGGAAGAAGAGACAATGCTGTTAATTGTTGAGCCCTTTCAGTGGCCCCACCCATCTTAAATTTTTAGAAGTGTATGTGAATCTATGTTTATGTCCATCATATGCAGACCATAAGAGGGATTTATATTCTCCAGAATCTGACACCCTCTTCTGGAGTGTCTGAAGACAGCAAAAGTGTACTTATATCTAATAAATACATAAATAAATAAATAAACATTTTTTAAAAAGGATAAGAAAGAAAGAAAAACCTGGGAGGCCTGCCACCCTTGTCTGTCTGTCTCTTTGTCTGCCTGATCCCCTGGAACTGGAGATGGGCCACCATATAGTTGCTGGTAGTTGATCCCAGGTTCTCTGGTAGAGGAGACAATGCTGTTAATTGTTGAGCCCTCTCAGAGGCCCCACACATCTTTAAATTTTTAGAAGTATATGTGAGGCTGTGTTTATGTACATCATATGCAGACCATAGGAGGGATTTAGATTCTCCAGAATCTGACACCCTCTTCTGGAGTGTCTGAAGACAGCTACAGTGTACTTATATATAATAAATACATAAATAAATAAATAAATAAATAAATAAATAAATAAATAAACATTTTTTAAAAAGGATAAGAAAGAAAATAAAACCAGGCAGGCCTGCAATCCTTGTCTGTCTGTCTGTCTGTCTGAACCCCTGGAACTGTAGATGTGCGACCATATAGTTGCTGATAGTTGATCCCACATTGTCTGGAAGAGGAGACAATGCTGTTAATTATTGAGCCGTTTCAGTGGCCCCACACATCTTTAACTTTTTAGAAGTATATGTGAGGCTGTGTTTATGTACATCATATGCAGACCATAAGAGGGACTTAGATTCTCCAGAATATGACACCCACTTCTGAAGTGTCTGAAGATAGCTACAGTGTACTTATATCTAATAAATACATATATAAATAAATAAACATTTTTAAAATGTATAAGAAAGAAAGAAAAACCAGGTAGGCCTGCAATCCTTGTCTGTCTGTCTGTCTGTATGTCTGTCTTATCCCCTGGAACTTGAGATGGGCCACAATATAGTTGCTGGTAGTTGATCCCAGGTCCTCTGGAAGAGGAGACAATGCTGTTCATTGTTGAGCCCTTTCAGTGGCCCCACCCATCTTTAAATTTTTAGAAGTATATGTGAGGTTGTGTTTATGTACATCATATGCAGACCATAAGAGGGATATAGATTCTCCATTATCTGACACCCTCTTCTGGAGAGTCTGAAGACAGCTACAGTGTACTTATATCTAATAAATAAATAAATAAATAAATAAATAAATGAATAAATAAATAAATAAACATTTTTTTAAAAGGATAAGAAAGTATGAAAAATCAGGCAGGCCTGCCATCCTTATCTCTGTCTGTCTGTCTGTCTTATCCCCTGGAACTTGAGATGGGCCACCATATAGTTGCTGGAAGTTGATCCCACGTTGTCTGGAGGAGGAGACAATGGTGTTAATTGTTGAGCCCTTTCAGTGGGCCCACCCATCTTTAAATTTTTAGAAGTATATGTGAGGCTGTGTTTATGTACATCATATGCAGACCATAAGAGGGATATAGATTCTCCAGAATCTGACACCCTCTTCTGGAGTGTCTGAAGATAGCTACAGTGTACTTATATCTAATAAATACATATATAAATAAATAAATAAATAAACAAACATTTTTTAAAAAGGATAAGAAAGAAAGAAAGACCAGGCAGGACTGCCATCCTTAAATCTGTCTGTCTTTCTGTCTGTCTGATCCTCTGGAACTGGAGATGGGCCACCATAGATTTGCTTGTAGTTGATCCCAGGTTCTCTGGAAGAGGAGACAATGCTGTTAATTGTTGAGCCCTTTCAGTGGGCCCACCCATCTTTAAATTTTTAGAAGTATATGTGAGGCTGTGTATGTGTACATCATATGCAGACCATAAGAGGGATTTAGATTCTCCAGAATATGACACCCTCTTCTAGAGTGTCTGAAGACAGCTACAGTGTACTTATATCTAATAAATACATAAAAAAATAAATAAACATTTTTTAAAAAGAATAAGAAAGAAAGAAAGACCAGGCAGGCCTGCCACCTTGTCTGTCTGTCTGTCTGTCTGTCAGATACCCTGGAACTGGAGATGGGCCACCATATAGTTGCTGGTAGTTGATCCCAGGTTCTCTGGAAGAGGAGACAATGCTGTTAATTGTTGAGCCCTTTCAGTGGCCCCACCCATCTTTAAATTTTTAGAAGTATATGTGAGGCTGTGTTCATGTACATCATATGCAGACCATAAGAGGGATATTGATTCTCCAGAATCTGACACCCTCTTCTGGAGAGTCTGAAGACAGCTACAGTGTACTTATATCTAATAAATACATAAATAAACAAATAAACATTTTTTAAAAAGGATAATAAAGAAAGAGAGACCAGGCAGGCCTTCCATCCTTGTCTGTATGTCTGTCTGTCTGATCCCCTGGAACTGGAGATGGGCCACCATATAGTTGCTGGTAGTTGATCCCAGGTTCTCTGGAAGAGGAGTCAGTTCTGTTAATTGTTGAGCCCTTTCAGTGGCCCCACCCATCTTTAAATTTTTAGAAGTATATGTGAGGCTGTGTTCATGTACATCATATGCAGACCATAAGAGGGATATTGATTCTCCAGAATCTGACACCCTCTTCTGGAGAGTCTGAAGACAGCTACAGTGTACTTATATCTAATAAATACATAAATAAACAAATAAACATTTTTTAAAAAGGATAATAAAGAAAGAGAGACCAGGCAGGCCTGCCATCCTTGTCTGTATGTCTGTCTGTGTGATCCCCTGGAACTGGAGATGGGCCACCATATAATTGCTGGTAGTTGATCCCAGGTTCTCGAGAAGAGGAGTCAGTTCTGTTAATTGTTGAGCCCTTTCAGTGGCCCCACCCATCTTTAAATTTTTAGAAGTATATGTGAGGCTGTGTTCATGAACATCATATGCAGACCATAAGAGGGATATAGATTTTCCAGAATCTGACACCCTCTTCGGGAGTGTTTGAAGACAGCTACAATGTACTTAAATCTAATAAATACATACTTAAATTAATAAACATTTTTTAAAAAGGATAAGAAAGAAGGAAAGACCAGGTAGGCCTGCCATACTTAACTCTATCTGTCTGTATGTCTGTCTGTCTGTCTGATCCCCTGGAACTGGAAATGGGCCACCATATATTTGCTGGTAGTTGATCCCAGGTTCTCTATAAGAGGAGACAATGATGTTAATTGTTGATCCCTTTCATTGGCCCCACACATCTTTAAATTTTTAGAAGTAAATGTGAGGCTGTGTTTATGTACATCATATGTAGACCATAAGAGGCATATAGATTCTCCAGAATCTGACACCCTCTTCTGGAGTGTCTGAAGACAGCTACAGTGTACTTATATCTAATAAATACATAAATAAATAAATAAATAAATAAATAAATAAATAAATTAACATTTTTTAAAAGGGATAAGAAAGAAAGAAAAACCAGGCAGGCCTGCCATCCTTGTCTGTCTTTCTCTCTGTCTGTCTGTCTTGCCTAGCCCCTTGAGTAGCTATCCTAGTCCCTTGCCTTGACTAGCCCAGCCCCTTGCCTAGCCTAGCCTAGCCCAGCCCTGCCTTGCCTAGCCCTGCCTATCCCTGTCTTTAACCAGGCTGGCCTTGAACTCAGAAACTGACTGCCTCTGCCTCCATAGTGCTCTCATTAAGAGCTCGAGCCACCACTGACTGTTGGGTTTTCTAAGTCTTACATAGGTATGGTCTGTTTCTCAGCTGTGAAACCCTAATTAACACATGTAGTCTGTCCTAGGTCAGCCATAGCTACAGACTGAGGCCTTTTCTAAAACAAAACAAAAGAAAACAAAAAATAGAAATAATAAAATAAATAAATTAAGCAACCACATGATATCTTTTCTTTCTTTCAGTGATACTCTGAGCTTGAAGCAGTTCACCCATGAGACCTCAGCTCCGGACATTGAGGCTCTTTCCCTAACAAGTATTATGGCTGAACCTGAGGGGTTCTACTGCTGATTTGTGTCCCCCACTTTAAAAAAATAGTTGTTTTCAAAGGCTGCAGGTTCTTAGCCCTGTTCCTTGTTACAGTTGAGTCACAGCCCTGAAAGTTCAGTGGTAGTTAAAGGCACTGAGAAGGGCTTCCTATAGACATCAAAGACCAAGTCTTTGTTTTTAAAAAGTTAATCTGGATTCCCCTACTCCCTGGCATCCTTAGAATTCCTAGAAAGGAAGGCAGGGACCTGGGCAGAAGGGTGCAAGGCTACCGGTGTTTGTAAGTGGTAACAGAAAGCTTTCTCTTGTTGGTACCCTACCCCAAGTTACACTGTCACTTCTTTTTCCTAGTTGTTGTTTTGTCGGTTTGTATTCTCAACATAGACCCTTTTCCTTCCTAACCTTGGCTGTCCTGAACCTTACTGTCCTTGAACTCAGTGATTTGTCTGTCTTGCTGGGATGAAACTGTGAGCTACCATCCAGAAGGAAGCACCCTGCTGAGGTTAGATTGGGGTCTCTTCCATTTTCCTCTATGAATATGCATATGGCAGGCCTGTTCTTTCTTTTTTACTTTTCCTTTTCTTTTTAAAGATTTATTTATTTATTATATTTAAGTATGCTGTAGCTATCTTCAGACAGTCCAGAAGAGGGTGTCAGATTCTGAAGAATCAAAATCATTCTTATTGTCTGCATATGATGTATATAAACACAGCCTCACATATACTCAAAAAAAAAAAAAAAGAAAGAAAGATGTGGCTACAGAGAGGGCTCAACAATTAAGAGCATTGTCTCCTCTTCCAGAGAACCTGGGCTCAATTACCAGTATTATATATGGTGGCCCATCTCCAGTTCCAGGGGATCTAATACTCTGTTCTGGAGTCTGTTGGCACAGCATACACATGCAAAACATTCTTACACAATCATTGAGAGAGGAGAGAGAGTGGTTGAGAGAGAGGGGAGGTAATCATACCTCCTGACGAGTTTGAAGACCTGAGCTTCATCACTCACACAAATAAATAAATGCAAAATATTTTTTATAAATAAACTCTGCCAATTCCCTTTAAAAATTCCTAGAAAACAAGTTTTATAAGCAACAGTTATATTTACTATATCTAAAGGACAGTCATGAGCATATTCAATAAATAGAAAAAGGCCTGTTAGTCTTAGAAATGGAAAAGACAAACCAAGGAAGGTTTGCAATTACATAATGAGGCAGCTCAGCCCAGCTCTAAGGTTGGAAATAAGACTCGAGAATAGGATACACCTGAAGACAGCCAGCCATTGTTTTTTGTTTTGGAGGCTGAAAGGATACACCTGAAGACAGCCAATGCTGTGTGATGGTGATCTGGTATTTTTTTTTTAATTTTTAAAAACTTTAACACTTTTTATAAAAATTTTATAAAAACTTTTTATTCTCTCTCTCTCTCTCTTTCTCTCTCTCTCTTTTTCTTTCTCTCCCTCTCTCTCTCTCTCTCTCTCTCTTTCTTTCTTTCTTTCTTACCCTAGCCCCTACCCTAGCCCTGTCTTTCACCAGGGTGGCCTCGAACTCAGAAACTGACTGCCTCTGCCTACAGAGTGCTCTCATTAAGAGCTTGAGCCACCACTGAATGTAGGGTTTTCTAAGCCTTACCTTGCTCTTGGTGTCTGTTCTCAGCTGTGAAACCCTAATTAACACAAGTAGGCAGTCCTGGGTCAGCCAGAGCTACAGACTGAGGACTTTTCTAAAAACAAATAAAACAACACAAAACAACAAATAGAAATAATAAAATACATAAATTAAGCAACCACAGCATAGCTTATCTCTATCTAGGTGGTACTCAGAAATTCCAGCAGTTGGCCTGTGACACCTCAGCTCACTATAAGTGAGGCTGTGTTTATGTACATCATATGCAGACCATAAGAGGGATTTAGATTCTCCAGAATCTGACACCCTCTTCTGGAGTGTCTGAACAGCTACAGTGTACTTATATCTAATAAATACATAAATAAATAAATAAATAAATAAATAAATAAATAAATAAATAAATAAAAAATTTTTTTAAAAAAAGGATAAGAAAGAAAGAAAGACCAGTCAGGCCTGCCATCCTTATCACTGTCTGTATGTCTGTCTGTCTGATCCCCTGGAACTGGAGATGGGCCACCATATAGTTGCTGGTAGTTGATCCCAGGTACTCTGGAAGAGGAGACAATGCTGTTAATTGTTGAGCTTTTAGAGTGGCCCCACCCTTCTTTAAATTTTTAGAAGTATATGTGAGGCTGTGTTTATGTACATCATCTGCAGACCATAAGAGGGATTTAGATTCTCCAGAATCTGACACCCTCTTCTGGAGTGTCTGAACAGCTACAGTGTACTTATATCTAATAAATACATACAAAAATAAATAAATAAATAAATAAATAAATAAATAAATAAATAAACATTTTGTAAAAAGTATAAGACAGAAAGAAAGACCAGGCAGGCCTGCCATCCTTATCCTTATCCTTGTCTGTCTGTCTGTCTGATCCCCTGGGAGTGGAGATGGGCCACCATATAGTTTCAGGTAGTTGATCCCAGGTTCTCTGGAAGAGGAGACAATGCTGTTAATTGCTGAGCCCTTTCAGTGGCGCCCCCACCTTTAAATTTTTAGAAGTAAATGTGAGGCTGTGTTTATGTACATCATATGCAGACCATAAGAGGGATTTAGATTCTCCAGAATCTGACACCCTCCTCTGGAGTGTCTGAAGACAACTACATTGTACTTATATCTAATAAATACATAAATAAATAAATAAATAAATAAACATTATTTTAAAAGGATAAGAAAGAAAGAAAGACCAGGCAGGCCTGCCCTCCTTATCTCTGTCTGTCTGTCTGTCTGTCTGATCACCTGGAACTGGAGATGGGCCACCATATAGTTGCTGGTAGTTGATCCCAGGTTCTCTGGAAGAAGAGACAATGCTGTTAATTGTTGAGACCTTTCAGTGGCCCCACCCATCTTAAATTTTTAGAAGTGTATGTGAATCTGTGTTTATTTCCATCATATGCAGACCATAAGAGGGATTTATATTCTCCAGAATCTGACACCCTCTTCTGGAGTGTCTGAAGACAGCTACAGTGTACTTATATCTAATAAATACATAAATAAATAAATAAACATTTTTTAAAAAGGATAAGAAAGAAAGAAAAACTAGGGAGGCCTGCGACCCTTGTCTGTCTGTCTCTTTGTCTGCCTGATCCCCTGGAACTGGAGATGGGCCACCATATAGTTGCTGGTAGTTGATCCCAGGTTCTCTGGTAGAGGAGACAATGCTGTTAATTGTTGAGCGCTCTCAGTGGCCCCACACATCTTTAAATTTTTAGAAGTATATGTGTGGCTGTGTTTATGTACATCATATGCAAACCATAAGAGGGATTTAGATTCTCCAGAAGATGACACCCTCTTCTAGAGTGTCTGACGACAGCTACAGTGTACTTATATCTAATAAATACATAAATAAATAAATAAATAAATAAATAAATAAATAAACATTTTTTTTAAAGTATAAGAAAGAAAGAAAGACCAGGCAGGCCTCCATCCTTATCTCTGTCTCTCTGTCAGACTGTCTGATACCCTGGAACTGGAGATGGGCCACCATATAGTTGCTGGTAGTTTATCCAAGTTTCTCTGGAAGAGGAGGCAATGCTGTTAATTGTTGAGCCATTTCTGGGGCCCCATCCATCTTTAAATTTTTAGAAGAAAATGTGAGTCTGTATTTATGTACATCATATGCAGACCATAAGAGGGATATAGATTCTCCAGAATCTGACACCCTCTTCTGGAGTGTCTGAAGACAGCTACAGTGAACTTATATCTAATAAATAAATAGATAAATAAATAAATAAATATTTTTTAAAAAGGATAAGAAAGAAAGAAAGACCAGGCAGGCCTGCCATCCATATCGCTGTCTGTCTGTCTGTCTGTCTGTCTATCTGATCCCCGGAAACTGGAGATGGGCCACCATATAGTTGTTGGTAGTTGATCCAAGGTTCTCTGGAAGAGGAGACAATGCTATTAATTGTTGAGCCCTTTCAGTGGCCCCACACTTCTTTCAATATTTAGAACTATATGTGAGGCTGTGTTTATGTACATCATATTCAAATTATAAGAGGATTTAGATTCTCCAGAATCTGACACCCTCTACTGGAGTGTCTGAAGACAGCTACAGTGTACTTATATATAATTAATAAATAAATAAATAAATAAATAAACAAACAAACATTTTTTAAAAAGGATAAGAAAGAAAGTAAGACCAGGCAGGCCTGCCATCCTTATCTCTGTCTGTCTGTCTGTCTGTCTGTCTGATCCCCTGGAACTGGAGATGGTCCCCCATATAGTTGCTGGTAGTTGATCCAAGGTTCTCTGGAAGAGGAGACAATGCTGTTAATTGTTGAGCCCTTTCAGTGGCCCCACACTTCTTTAAATATTTAGAAGTATATGTGAGGCTGTGTTTATGTACATGATATTCAGATTATAAGAGGATTTAGATTCTCCAGAATCTGACACCCTCTACTGGAGTTTCTGAAGACAGCTACAGTGTACTTATATATAATAAATAAATAAATAAATAAATAAATAAATAAATAAACATTTTTAAAAAGGATAAGAAAGAATGTAAAACCAGGCAGGCCTGCCATCCTTATCTCTGTCTGTCTGTCTGTCTGTCTGTCTCATCCCCTGGAACTGGAGATGGGCTACCATATAGTTGCTGGTAGTTGATCCCAGGTTCTCTGGAAGAGGAGACAATGCTGTTAATTGTTGAACCCTATCAGTGGCCCTACCCATCTTTAAATTTGTAGAAGTGTATGTGAGGCTGTGTTTATGTACATCATATGCAGACCAGAAGAGGGATTTAGATTCATCAGAATCTGACACCCTCTTCTGGAGTGTCTGAAGACAGCTACAGTGTACTTATATCTAATAAATAAATAAATAAATAAATAAATAAATAAATAAATAAATAAATAAACATTATTTAAACCGGATAAGAAAAAAGAAGGACCAGGCAGGCCTACCATCCTTATATCTGTCTGTCTGTCTGTCTGTCGTTCTGATCCCCTGGAACTGGAGATGGGCCAACATATAGCTGCTGGTAGTTGATCACAGGTTCTCTGGAAGAGGAGACAATGCTGTTAATTGTTGAGCACTTTCAGTGGCCCCACCCATCGTTAAATTTTTAGTAGTATATGTGAGGCTGTGTTTATGTACATCATATGCAGACCATAAGAGGGATTTGATTCTCCAGAATCTGACACCCTCTTCTGGAGTGTCTGAAGACAGCTACAGTGTACTTATATCTAAGAAATGCATAAATAAATAAATAAATAAATAAATAAATAAATAAACATTTTTTTAAAAGGATAAGAAAGAAAGTAAAACCAGGCAGGCCTGCAATCCTTGTCTGTCTGTCTCTCTGTGTGTCTGATTCCCTGGAACTGGAGATGGGCCACCATATAGTTGCTGCTAGTTGATCCCAGGTACTCTGGTAGAGGAGACAATGCTGTTAATTGTTGAGCCGTTTCAGTGGCCCCACACATCTTTAAATTTTTAGAAGTATATGTGAGGCTGTGTTTATGTACATCATATGCAGACCATAAGAGGCATTTAGATTCTCCAGAATCTGACACCCTCTTCTGAAGTGCCTGAAGACAGCTACAGTGTACTTATATCTAATAAATACATATATAACAAAATAAACATTTTTAAAATGTATAAGAAAGAAAGAAAAACCAGGCAGGCCTGCAATCCTTGTCTGTCTGTTTGTATGTATGTCTGTCTGATCCCCTGGAACTGGAGATGGGCCACAATATAGTTGCTGGTAGTTGATCCAAGATCCTCTGGAAGATAAGACAATGCTCTTAATTGTTGAGCCCTTTCAGTGGCCCCATCCATCTTTAAATTTTTAGAAGTATATGTGAGGCTGTGTTTATGTACATCATATGCAGACCATAAGAGGGATATAGATTCTCCAGAATCTGACACCCTCTTCTGGAGAGTCTGAAGAAAGCTACAGTGTACTTATATCTAATAAATAAATAAATAAATAAATAAATAAATAAATAAATGAATAAATAAATAAATAAATAAACATTTTTAAAAAGGATATGAAAGAAAGAAAAATCAGGCAGGACTGCCATCCTTATCTCTGTCTGTCTGTCTGTCTGTCTGATCCCCTGCACCTTGAGATGGGCCACCATATAGTTGCTGGTATTTGATCCCAGGTTCTCTGGAAGAGGAGACAATGGTGTTAATTGTTGAGCCCTTTCAGTGGGCCCACCCATCTTTAAATTTTTAGAAGTATATGTGAGGCTGTGTTCATGTACATCATATGCAGACCATAAGAGGGATATAGATTTTCCAGAATCTGACACCCTCTTCTGGAGAGTCTGAAGAGAGCTACAGTGTACTTATATCTAATAAATACATAAATAAATAAATAAACATTTTTTAAAAAGGATAAGAAAGAAAGTAAAACCAGGCAGGCCTGCAATCCTTGTCTGTCTGTCTGTCTGTCTGTCTGATCCCCTGGAACTGGAGATGGGCCACCATATAGTTGCTGCTAGTTGATCCCAGGTACTCTGGTAGAGGAGACAATGCTATTAATTGTTGAGCCGTTTCAGTGGCCCCACACATCTTTAAATTTTTAGAAGTATATGTGAGGCTGTGTTTATGTACATCATATGCAGACCATAAGAGGCATTTAGATTCTCCAGAATCTGACACCCTCTTCTGAAATGCCTGAAGACAGCTACAGTGTACTTATATCTAATAAATACATATATAAAAAAATAAACATTTTTAAAATGTATAAGAAAGAAAGAAAAACCAGGCAGGCCTGCAATCCTTGTCTGTCTGTCTGTATGTATGTCTGTCTGATCCCCTGGAACTGGAGATGGGCCACAATACAGTTGCTGGTAGTTGATCCAAAGTCCTCTGGAAGATGAGACAATGCTGTTAATTGTTGAGCCCTTTCAGTGGCCCCACCCATCTTTAAATTTTTAGAAGTATATGTGAGGCTGTGTTTATGTACATCATATGCAGACCATAAGAGGGATATAGATTCTCCAGAATCTGACACCCTCTTCTGGAGATTCTAAAGACAGCTACAGTGTACTTATATCTAATAAATACATAAATAAATAAATAAATAAATAAATAAATAAATGAATAAATGAATAAATAAATATATAAACATTTTTAAAAAGGATATGAAAGAAAGAAAAATCAGGCAGGCCTGCCATCCTTATCTCTGTCTGTCTGTCTGTCTGTCTGTCTTATCCCCTGGAACTTGAAATGCGCCACCATATAGTTGCTGGTAGTTGATCCCACGTTCTCTGGAAGAAGAGAAAATGCTGTTAATTGTTGAGCCCTTTCAGTGGGCCCACCCATCGTTTAATTTTTAGAAGTATATGTGAGGCTGTGTTTATGTACATCATATGCAGACCATAAGAGGGATTTAGATTCTCCAGAAGATGACACCCTCTTCTGGAGTGTCTGAAGACAGCTACAGTGTACTTATATCTAATAAATACATAAATAAATAAATAAACATTATTTTAAAAGGATAAGAAAGAAAGAAAGACCAGGCAGTCCTGCCCTCCTTATCTCTGTCTGTCTGTCTGTCTGTCTGATCCCCTGGAACTGGAGATGGGCCACCATATAGTTGCTGGTAGTTGATCCTAGGTTCTCTGGAAGAAGAGACAATGCTGTTAATTGTTCAGCCTTTTCAGTGGCCCCACCCATCTTAAATTTTTAGAAGTTTATGTGAATCTGTGTTTATGTCCATCATATGCAGACCATAAGAGGGATTTATATTCTCCAGAATCTGACACCCTCTTCTAGAGTGTCTGAAGACAGCTACAGTGTACTTATATCTCATAAATACATAAATAAATAAATAAATATTTTTTAAAAAGGATAAGAAAGAAAGAAAAAACAGGGAGGCCTGCCACCCTTGTCTGTCTGTCTCTTTGTCTGCCTGATCCCCTGGAACTGGAGATGGGCCACCATATAGTTGCTGGTAGTTGATCCCAGGTTCTCTGGTAGAGGAGACAATCCAGTTAATTGTTGAGCCCTCTCAGTGGCCCCACACATCTTTAAATTTTTAGAAGTATATGTGAGGCTGTGTTTATGTACATCATAAGCAGACCATAAGAGGGATTTAGATTCTCCAGAATCTGACACACTCTTCTGGAGTGTCTGAAGACAGCTACAGTGTACTTATATCTAATAAATACATAAATAAATATATAAATAAACTTTTTTTTAAAAAGGATAAGAAAGAATGAAAGACCAGGCAGGCCTGCCATCCTTATCACTGTCTGTATGTCTGTCTGTCTGATCCCCTGGAACTAGAGATGGGCCACCATATAGTTGCTGGTAGTTGATCCCAGGTACTCTGGAAGAGGAGACAATGCTGTTAATTGTTGAGTTTTTAGAGTGGCCCCACCCTTCTTTAAATTTTTAGAAGTATATGTGAGGCTGTGTTTATGTACATCATATGCAGACCATAAGAGGGATTTAGATTCTCCAGAATCCGACACCCTCTTCTGGAGTGTCTGAACAGCTACAGTGTACTTATATATAATAAATACATAAATAAATAAATAAATAAATAAATAAATAAATAAATAAATAAATAAATAAACATTTTTTAAATAGGATAAGACAGAAAGAAAGACCGGGCAGGCCTGCCATCCATATCTCTGTCTGTCTGTCTGTCTGTCAATTTGATACCTGGGAACTGGAGATGGGCCATGAATAGTTGCTGGTAGTTGATCCCAGGTTCTCTGGAAGAGGAGACAATGCTGCTAATTGTTGAGCCCTTTCAGTGGCGCCACCCATCTTTAAATATTTAGAAGTATATGTGAGGCTGTGTTTATGAACATCATATGCAGACCATAAGAGGGATTTAGATTCTCCAGAATCTGACACCCTCTTCTGGAGTGTCTGAAGACAGCTAGAGTGTACTTATATCTAATAAATAAATAGATAAATAAATAAATAAATAAATAAACATTTTTTAAAAAGGATCAGAAAGAAAGAAAGACCAGGCAGGCCTGCCATCCATATCTCTGTCTGTCTGTCTGTCTGTGTATCTGATCCCCGGGAACTGGAGATGTGCCACCATATAGTTGCTGGTAGTTGATCCAAGATTCTCTGGAATAGGAGACAATGCTGTTAATTGTTAAGCCCTTTCAGTGGCCCCACACTTCTTTAAATATTTAGAAGAATATGTGAGGCTGTGTTTATGTACATCATATTCAGATTATAAGAGGATTTAGATTCTACAGAATCTGACACCCTCTACTGGAGTGTCTGAAGACAGTTACAGTGTACTTATATATAAAAAATTCATAAATAAAAAAATAAATGAATAAATAAATATATAAATAAACATTTTTTAAAAAGGATAAGAAAGAAAGTAAGACCAGGCAGGCCTGCCATCCTTTTCTCTGTCTGTCTGTCTGTCTGTCTGTCTGATCCCCTGGAACTGGAGATGGGCCACCATATAGTTGCTGGTAGTTGATACAAAGTTCTCTGGAAGAGGAGACAATGCTGTTAATTGTTGAGCGCTTTCAGTGGCCCCACACTTTTTAAATATTTACAAGTATATGTGAGGCTGTGTTTATTTACATCATATTCAGATTATAAGAGGATTTAGATTCTCCAGAATCTGACACCCTCTACTGGAGTGTCTGAAGACAGCTACAGTGTACTTATATATAATAAATAAATAAATAAATAAATAAATAAATAAATAAACATTTTTTAAAAAGGATAAGAAAGAAAGTAAGACCAGGCAGGCCTGCCATCCTTATCTCTGTCTGTCTGTCTGTCTGTCTGTCTGATCCCCTGGAACTGGAGATGGTCCCCCATATAGTTGCTGGTAGTTGATCCAAGGTTCTCTGGAAGAGGAGACAATGCTGTTAATTGTTGAGCCCTTTCAGTGGCCCCACACTTTTTAAATATTTAGAAGTATATGTGAGGCTGTGTTTATGTACATCATATTCAGATTATAAGAGGATTTAGATTCTCCAGAATCTGACACCCTCTACTGGAGTTTCTGAAGACAGCTACAGTGTACTTATATATAATAAATAAATAAATAAATAAATAAATAAATAAATAAACATTTTTAAAAAGGATAAGAAAGAATGTAAAACCAGGCAGGCCTGCCATCCTTATCTCTGTCTGTCTGTCTGTCTGTCTGTCTCATCCCCTGGAACTGGAGATGGGCTACCATATAGTTGCTGGTAGTTGATCCCAGGTTCTCTGGAAGAGGAGACAATGCTGTTAATTGTTGAACCCTATCAGTGGCCCTACCCATCTTTAAATTTGTAGAAGTGTATGTGAGGCTGTGTTTATGTACATCATATGCAGACCAGAAGAGGGATTTAGATTCATCAGAATCTGACACCCTCTTCTGGAGTGTCTGAAGACAGCTACAGTGTACTTATATCTAATAAATAAATAAATAAATAAATAAATAAATAAATAAATAAATAAATAAATAAACATTATTTAAACTGGATAAGAAAAAAGAAGGACCAGGCAGGCCTACCATCCTTATATCTGTCTGTCTGTCTGTCTGTCGTTCTGATCCCCTGGAACTGGAGATGGGCCAACATATAGGTGCTGGTAGTTGATCACAGGTTCTCTGGAAGAGGAGACAATGCTGTTAATTGTTGAGCACTTTCAGTGGCCCCACCCATCGTTAAATTTTTAGTAGTATATGTGAGGCTGTGTTTATGTACATCATATGCAGACCATAAGAGGGATTTAGATTCTCCAGAATCTGACACCCTCTTCTGGAGTGTCTGAAGACAGCTACAGTGTACTTATATCTAAGAAATGCATAAATAAATAAATAAATAAATAAATAAATAAATAAATAAATAAACATTTTTTTAAAAGGATAAGAAAGAAAGTAAAACCAGGCAGGCCTGCAATCCTTGTCTGTCTGTCTCTCTGTCTGTCTGATCCCCTGGAACTGGAGATGGGCCACTATATAGTTGCTGCTAGTTGATCCCAGGTACTCTGGTAGAGGAGACAATGCTGTTAATTGTTGAGCCGTTTCAGTGGCCCCACACATCTTTAAATTTTTAGAAGTATATGTGAGGCTGTGTTTATGTACATCATATGCAGACCATAAGAGGCATTTAGATTCTCCAGAATCTGACACCCTCTTCTGAAGTGCCTGAAGACAGCTACAGTGTACTTATATCTAATAAATACATATATAAAAAAATAAACATTTTTAAAATGTATAAGAAAGAAAGAAAAACCAGGCAGGCCTGCAATCCTTGTCTGTCTGTCTGTATGTATGTCTGTCTGATCCCCTGGAACTGGAGATGGGCCACAATATAGTTGCTGGTAGTTGATCCAAGATCCTCTGGAAGATGAGACAATGCTGTTAATTGTTGAGCCCTTTCAGTGGCCCCATCCATCTTTAAATTTTTAGAAGTATATGTGAGGCTGTGTTTATGTACATCATATGCAGACCATAAGAGGGATATAGATTCTCCAGAATCAGACACCCTCTTCTGGAGAGTCTGAAGAAAGCTACAGTGTACTTATATCTAATAAATAAATAAATAAATAAATAAATAAATAAATAAATGAATAAATAAATAAATAAACATTTTTAAAAAGGATATGAAAGAAAGAAAAATCAGGCAGGACTGCCATCCTTATCTCTGTCTGTCTCTCTGTCTGTCTGATCCCCTGCAACTTGAGATGGGTCACCATATAGTTGCTGGTATTTGATCCCACGTTCTCTGGAAGAGGAGACAATGGTGTTAATTGTTGAGCCCTTTCAGTGGGCCCACCCATCTTTAAATTTTTAGAAGTATATGTGAGGCTGTGTTTATGTACATCATATGCAGACCATAAGAGGGATATAGATTCTCCAGAATCTGACACCCTCTTCTGGAGATTCTAAAGACAGCTACAGTGTACTTATATCTAATAAATACATAAATAAATAAATAAATAAATAAATAAATAAATAAATAAATGAATGAATAAATGAATAAATAAATATATAAACATTTTTAAAAAGGATATGAAAGAAAGAAAAATCAGGCAGGCCTGCCATCCTTATCTCTGTCTGTCTGTCTGTCTGTCTGTCTTATCCCCTGGAACTTGAAATGCGCCACCATATAGTTGCTGGTAGTTGATCCCACGTTCTCTGGAAGAAGAGAAAATGCTGTTAATTGTTGAGCCCTTTCAGTGGGCCCACCCATCGTTTAATTTTTAGAAGTATATGTGAGGCTGTGTTTATGTACATCATATGCAGACCATAAGAGGGATTTAGATTCTCCAGAAGATGACACCCTCTTCTGGAGTGTCTGAAGACAGCTACAGTGTACTTATATCTAATAAATACATAAATAAATAAATAAACATTATTTTAAAAGGATAAGAAAGAAAGAAAGACCAGGCAGTCCTGCCCTCCTTATCTCTGTCTGTCTGTCTGTCTGTCTGATCCCCTGGAACTGGAGATGGGCCACCATATAGTTGCTGGTAGTTGATCCTAGGTTCTCTGGAAGAAGAGACAATGCTGTTAATTGTTCAGCCTTTTCAGTGGCCCCACCCATCTTAAATTTTTAGAAGTTTATGTGAATCTGTGTTTATGTCCATCATATGCAGACCATAAGAGGGATTTATATTCTCCAGAATCTGACACCCTCTTCTAGAGTGTCTGAAGACAGCTACAGTGTACTTATATCTCATAAATACATAAATAAATAAATAAATAAATATTTTATAAAAAGGATAAGAAAGAAAGAAAAAACAGGGAGGCCTGCCACCCTTGTCTGTCTGTCTCTTTGTCTGCCTGATCCCCTGGAACTGGAGATGGGCCACCATATAGTTGCTGGTAGTTGATCCCAGGTTCTCTGGTAGAGGAGACAATCCAGTTAATTGTTGAGCCCTCTCAGTGGCCCCACACATCTTTAAATTTTTAGAAGTATATGTGAGGCTGTGTTTATGTACATCATAAGCAGACCATAAGAGGGATTTAGATTCTCCAGAATCTGACACACTCTTCTGGAGTGTCTGAAGACAGCTACAGTGTACTTATATCTAATAAATACATAAATAAATATATAAATAAACTTTTTTTTAAAAAGGATAAGAAAGAATGAAAGACCAGGCAGGACTGCCATCCTTATCACTGTCTGTATGTCTGTCTGTCTGATCCCCTGGAACTAGAGATGGGCCACCATATAGTTGCTGGTAGTTGATCCCAGGTACTCTGGAAGAGGAGACAATGCTGTTAATTGTTGAGTTTTTAGAGTGGCCCCACCCTTCTTTAAATTTTTAGAAGTATATGTGAGGCTGTGTTTATGTACATCATATGCAGACCATAAGAGGGATTTAGATTCTCCAGAATCCGACACCCTCTTCTGGAGTGTCTGAACAGCTACAGTGTACTTATATCTAATAAATACATAAATAAATAAATAAATAAATAAATAAATAAATAAATAAATAAATAAATAAATAAACATTTTTTAAATAGGATAAGACAGAAAGAAAGACCGGGCAGGCCTGCCATCCATATCTCTGTCTGTCTGTCTGTCTGTCAATTTGATACCTGGGAACTGGAGATGGGCCATGAATAGTTGCTGGTAGTTGATCCCAGGTTCTCTGGAAGAGGAGACAATGCTGCTAATTGTTGAGCCCTTTCAGTGGCGCCACCCATCTTTAAATATTTAGAAGTATATGTGAGGCTGTGTTTATGAACATCATATGCAGACCATAAGAGGGATTTAGATTCTCCAGAATCTGACACCCTCTTCTGGAGTGTCTGAAGACAGCTAGAGTGTACTTATATCTAATAAATAAATAGATAAATAAATAAATAAATAAATAAACATTTTTTAAAAAGGATCAGAAAGAAAGAAAGACCAGGCAGGCCTGCCATCCATATCTCTGTCTGTCTGTCTGTCTGTGTATCTGATCCCCGGGAACTGGAGATGTGCCACCATATAGTTGCTGGTAGTTGATCCAAGGTTCTCTGGAATAGGAGACAATGCTGTTAATTGTTAAGCCCTTTCAGTGGCCCCACACTTCTTTAAATATTTAGAAGAATATGTGAGGCTGTGTTTATGTACATCATATTCAGATTATAAGAGGATTTAGATTCTACAGAATCTGACACCCTCTACTGGAGTGTCTGAAGACAGTTACAGTGTACTTATATATAAAAAATTCATAAATAAAAAAATAAATGAATAAATAAATATATAAATAAACATTTTTTAAAAAGGATAAGAAAGAAAGTAAGACCAGGCAGGCCTGCCATCCTTTTCTCTGTCTGTCTGTCTGTCTGTCTGATCCCCTGGAACTGGAGATGGGCCACCATATAGTTGCTGGTAGTTGATACAAAGTTCTCTGGAAGAGGAGACAATGCTGTTAATTGTTGAGCGCTTTCAGTGGCCCCACACTTTTTAAATATTTACAAGTATATGTGAGGCTGTGTTTATTTACATCATATTCAGATTATAAGAGGATTTAGATTCTCCAGAATCTGACACCCTCTACTGGAGTGTCTGAAGACAGCTACAGTGTACTTATATATAATAAATACATAAATAAATAAATAAATAAACATTTTTTAAAAAGGATAAGAAAGAAAGTAAGACCAGGCAGGCCTGCCATCCTTATCTCTGTCTGTCTGTCTGTCTGTCTGATCACCTGGAACTGGAGATGGGCTACCATATAGTTGCTGGTAGTTGATACCAGGTTCTCTGGAAGAGGATACAATGCTGTTAATTGTTGACCCCTATTTGTGGCCCTACCCATCTTTAAATTTTTAGGAGTGTATGTGATGCTGTGTTTATGTACATCATATGCAGACCAGAAGAGGGATTTAGATTCATCAGTATCTGACACCCTCTTCTGGAGTGTCTGAAGACAGCTACAGTGTACTTATATCTAATAAGTACATAAATAAATAAATAAATAAATAAATAAATAAATAAACATTATTTAAACCGGATATGAAAGAAAGAAAGACCAGGCAGGCCTGCCATCCTTATCTCTGTCTGTCTGTCTGTCTGTCTGTCTGTCTGTCGTTCTGATCCCCTCGAACTGGAGATGGGCCACCATATAGGTGCTGGTAGTTGATCCCAGGTTCTCTGGAAGAGGAGACAATGCTGTTAATTTTTGAGCCCTTTCAGAGGCCACACCCATCGTTAAATTTTTAGTAGTATATATGAGGCTGTGTTTATGTACATCATATGCAGACCATAAGAGGGATTTAGATTCTCCAGAATCTGACACCCTCTTCTGGATTGTCTGAAGACAGCTACAGTGTACTTATATCTAATAAATAAATAAATAAATAAATAAATGAATAAACATTATTTAAACCGGATAAGAAATAAAGAAAGACCAGGCAGGCCTACCATCCTTATCTCTGTCTGTCTGTCTGTCTGTCTGTCTGTCGTTCTGATCCCCTGGATCTGGAGATGGGCCACCATATAGTTGCTGTTAGTTGATCCCAGGTTCTCTGGAAGAGGAGACAATGGTGTTAATTGTTGAGCGCTTTCAGTGGCCCCACCCATCTTTAAATTTTTAGAAGTATATGTGAGGCTGTGTTCATGAACATCATATGCAGACCATAAGAGGGATTTAGATTCTCCAGAATCTGACACCCTCTTCTGGAGTGGCTGAAGACAGCTACAGTGTACTTATATCTAATAAACATATAAATAAATAAATAAACATTTTTTAAAAAGGATAAGAAAGAAAGAAAGACCAGGCAGGCCTGCCATCCTTATCTCTGTCAGTCTGTCTGTCTGTAAGTCTGTCTGAACCCTTGGAACTGGAGATGGGCCATGATATAGTTGCTGTGAGTTGATCCCAGGTTCTCTGGAAGAGGAGACAATGCTGTTAATTGTTGAGCCCTTTCAGTGGCTCCACCTATCTTTAAATTTTTAGAAGTATATGTTAGGCTGTGTTTATGTACATCATATGCAGACCATAAGAGGTATTTAGTTTCTCCAGAATCTGACACCCTTTTCTGGAGTGTCTGAAGACAACTACAGTGTACTTATATCTAATAAATAAATACATAAATAAATAAATAAATAAACATTATTTTAAAGGGATAAGAAAGAAAGAAAGACCAGGCAGGCCTGCCCTCCTTATCTCTGTCTGTCTGTCTGTCTGTCTGTCTGTCTGATCCCCTGGAACTCGAGATGGGCCACCATATAGTTGCTTGTAGTTGATCCCAGGTTCTCTGGAAGAAGAGACAATGCTGTTAATTGTTGAACCCTTTCAGTGGCCCCACTCATCTTTAAATTTTTAGAAGTGTATGTGAATCTGTGTTTATGTCCATCATATGCAGACCATAAGAGGGATTTATATTCTCCATAATCTGACACCCTCTTCTGGATTGTTTGAAGACAGCTACATTGTACTTATATCTAATAAATACATAAATAAATAAATAAACATTTTTTAAAAAGGATAAGAAAGAAAGAAAAACCAGGGAGGCCTGCCACCCTTGTCTGTCTGTCTCTTTGTCTGTCTGATCCCCTGCAACTGGAGATGGCCACCATATAGTTGCTGGTAGTTCATCCCAGGTTCTCTGGTAGAGGAGACAATGCTGTTAATTGTTGAGCCGTTTCAGTGGCCCCACACATCTTTAAATTTTTAGAAGTATATGTGAGGCTGTGTTTATGTACATCATATGCAGACCATAAGAGGGATTTAGATTCTCCAGAATCTGACAGCCTCTTCTGGAGTGTCTGAAGACAGCTACATTGTACTTATATATAAGAAATAAATAAATAAATAAATAAATAAATAAATAAATAATAAACATTTTTTAAAAAGGATAAGAAAGAAAGTAAAACCAGGCAGGCCTACAATCCTTGTCTGTCTATCTGTCTGTCTGTCTGATCCCCTGGAACTGGAGATGGGCCACCATATAGTTGCTGCTAGTTGATCCCAGGTTCTGTGGTAGAGGAGACAATGCTGTTAATTGTTGAGCCGTTTCAGTGGCCCCACACATCTTTAAATTTTTAGAAGTATATGTGAGGCTGTGTTTATGTACATCATATGCAGACCATAAGAGGGATTTAGATTCTCCAGAATATGACACCCTCTTCTAAAGTGCCTGAAGACAGCTACAGTGTACTTATATCTAATAAATACATATATGAATAAATAAACATTTTTAAAATGTATAAGAAAGAAAGAAAAACCAGGCAGGTCTGTAATCCTTGTCTGTCTGTCTGTCTGTATGTCTGTCTGATCCCCTGTAACTGGAGATGGGCCACAATATAGTTGCTGGTAGTTGATCCCAGGTCCTTTTGAAGATGAGACAATGCTGTTAATTGTTGAGCCCTTTCAGTGGCCCCACCCATCTTTAAATTTTTAGAAGTATATGTGACGCTGTGTTTATGTACATCATATGCAGACCATAAGGGGGATATAGATTCTCCAGAATCTGACACCCTCTTCTGGAGTGTCTGAAGACAGCTACAGTGTACTTATATCTAATAAATACATAAATAAATAAATAAATAAATAAATAAATAAATAAATGAATGAATGAATAAATGAATAAATGAATAAATAAATAAATAAACATTTTTAAAAACGAATAAGAAATAAAGAAAGACCAGGCAGGCCTGCCATCCTTATCTCTGTCTCTCTGTCTGTCTGTCGGTCTGATCCACTGGAACTGGAGATGGGCCACCATAAGGTGCTGGTAGTTGATCCCAGGTTCTCTATAAGAGGAGACAATGCTGTTAATTTTTGAGCCCTTTCAGTGGCCCCACACATCTTTTAATTTTTAGAAGTATATGTTAGGCTGTGTTTATGTACATCATATGCAGACCTTAAGAGGGATTTAGATTCTCCAGAATCTGACACCCTCTTCTGGAGTGTCTGAAGACAGCTACAGTGTACTTATATCTAATAAATACATAAATAAATATATAAATAAACATTTTTTAAAAAGGATAAGAAAGAAAGAAAGACCAGGCAGGCCTGCCATCCTTAGCACTGTCTGTATGTCTGTCTGTCTGATCCCCTGGAACTGGAGATGGGCCACCATATAGTTGCTGGTAGTTGATCCCAGGTACTCTGGAAGAGGAGACAATGCTGTTAATTGTTGAGCTTTTAGAGTGGCCCCACCCTTCTTTAAATTTTTAGAAGTATATGTGAGGCTGTGTTTATGTACATCATATGCAGACCATAAGAGAGATTTAGATTCTCCAGAATCTGACAACCTCTTCTGGAGTGTCTGAACAGCTACAGTGTACTTATATCTAATAAATAAATAAATAAATGAATAAATAAACATTTTTTAAAAAGGATATGACAGAAAGAAAGACCAGGCAGGCCTGCCATCCATATCTCTGTCTGTCTGTCTGTCTGTCAATCTGATCCCTGGGAACTGGAGATGGGCCACGAATAATTGCTGGTAGTTGATCCCAGGTTCTCTGGAAGAGGAGACAATGCTGTTAATTGTTGAGCCCTTTCAGTGGCCCCACACTTCTTTAAATATTTAGAAGTATATGTGAGGCTGTGTTTATGTACATCATATTCAGATTATAAGAGGATTTAGATTCTCCAGAATCTGACACCCTATACTGGAGTGTCTGAAGACAGCTACAGTGTACTTATAATAAATAAATAAATAAATAAATAAATAAATAAATAAATAAAAAATAAATAAATAAATAAACATTTTTGAAAAAGGATAAGAAAGAATGTAAGACCAGGCAGGCCTGCCATCCTTATCTCTGTCTGTCTGTCTGTCTGTCTGATCCCCTGGAACTGGAGATGGGCCACCATATAGTTGCTGGTAGTTGATCCAAGGTTCTCTGAAAGAGGAGACAATGCTGTTAATTGTTGAGCCCTCTCAGTGACCCCACACATCTTTAAATTTTTAGAAGTATATGTGAGGCTGTGTTTATGTACATCATATGCAGACCATAAGAGGGATTTAGATTCCAGAATTTGACACCCTCTTCTGGAGTGTCTGAAGACAGCTACAGTGTACTAATATCTAATAAATCCATAAATAAATATATAAATAAACATTTTTTTAAAAAGGATAAGAAAGAAAGAAAGACAAGGCAGGCCTGCCATCCTTATTACTGTCTGTATGTCTGTCTGTATGATCCCCTGGAACTGGAGATGGGCCACCATATAGTTGCTGGTAGTTGATCCCAGGTACTCTGGAAGAGGAGACAATGCTGTTAATTGTTGAGCTTTTAGAGTGGCCCCACCCTTCTTTAAATTTTTAGAAGTATATGTGAGGCTGTGTTTATGTAAATCATATGCAGACCATAAGAGGGATTTAGATTCTCCAGAATCTGCACCGTCTTCTGGAGAGTCTGACGACAGCTACAGTGTACTTATATCTTAAATACATAAATAAATAAATAAATGAATAAATGAATAAATAAATAAATAAATAAACATTTTTTTAAAAGGATAAGAAAGAAAGAAAGAAAGACCAGGCAGGGCTGCCCTCCTTATCTTTGTCTGTCTGTCTGTCTCTCTGTGTGTCTGTCTGTCTGATCTCCTGGAACTGGAGATGGGCCACCATTTTGTTGCTGATAGTTGATCCCAGGTCTTCTGAAGAGGAGACAATGCTGTTAATTGTTCAGCCCTTTCAGTGGCCCCACCCATCTTTAAATTTCTAGAAGTAAATGTGATGCTGTGTTTATGTACATCATATTCAGACCCTTAAAGAGGGATTTATATTCTTCAGAATCTGACACCGTCTTTTGGAGTGTCTATGACGGATACAGTGTACTTATATCTAATAAATACATAAATAAAGAAATAAACATTTTTTTAAAAAGATAAGAAAGAAAGAAAGACCAGGCAGGCCTGCCATCCTTATCTCTGTCTGTCTGTCTGTCTGTCTGTCTGATCCTCTGGACCTGGAGATGGGCCACCATAGAGTTGCTTGTAGTTGATCCCATGTTCTCTGGAAGAGGAGACAATGCTGTTAATTGTTGAGCCCTTTCAGTGGCCCCACCCATCTTTAAATTTTTAGAAGTATATGCGAGGCTGTGTTTATGTACCAAATATGCAGACCATAAGAGGGATTTAGATTCTCCAGAATCTGACACCCTCTTCTGGAGTGTCATAAGACAGCTACAGTGTACTTATATCTAATAAATTCATAAATAAACAAATGAACATTTTTAAAAAAGGATAATAAAGAAAGAGAGACCAGGCAAGCCTGCCATCCTTGTCTGTCTGTCTGTCTGATCCTTTGGAAATGGAGATGGGCCACCATATAATTGCTGGTAGTTGATCCCAGGTTCTCTGGAAGAGGAGTCAGTGCTGTTAATTGTTGAGCCCTTTCAGTGGCCCCTCCCATCTTTAAATTTTTAGAAGTATATGTGAGGCTGTGTTCATGTACATCATATGCAGACCATAAGAGGGATATAGATTCTCCAGAATCTGACACCCTCTTCGGTAGTGTTTGAAGACAGCTACAGTGTACTTAAATCTAATAAATACATAATTAAATTAATAAACATTTTTTAAAAAGGATAAGAAAGAATGAAAGACCAGGTAGGCCTGCCATCCTTAACTCTATCTGTCTGTCTGTCTGTCTGTCTGATCCCCTGGAACTGGAGATGGGCCACCATATAGTTGCTGGTAGTTGATCCAAGGTTCTCTGGAAGAGGAGACAATTCTCTTAATTGTTGAGCCCTTTCAGTGGCCCCACACTTCTTTAAATATTTAGAAGTATATGTGAGCTGTGTTTAAGTACATCATATTCAGATTATAAGAGGATTTAGATTCTCCAGAATCTGACACCCTCTACTGGAGTGTCTGAAGACAGCTACAGTGTACTTATATATAATAAATAAATAAATAAATAAATAAATAAATAAATAAACATTTTTTAAAAAGGATAAGAAAGAAAGTAAGACCAGGCAGGCCTGCCATCCTTATCTCTGTCTGTCTGTCTGTCTGTCTGATCCCCTGGAACTGGAGATGGGCTACCATATAGTTGCTGGTAGTTGATCCCAGGTTCTCTGGAAGAGGAGACAATGCGGTTAATTGTTGAGCCCTATCAGTGGCCCTACCCATCTTTAAATTTTTAGAAGTATATGTGAGGCTGTGTTCATGTACATCATATGCAGACCATAAGAGGGATATAGATTCTCCAGAATCTGACACCCTCTTCGGGAGTGTTTGAAGACAGCTACAATGTACTTAAATCTAATAAATACATACTTAAATTAATAAACATTTTTTAAAAAGGATAAGAAAGAATGAAAGACCAGGTAGGCCTGCCATTCTTAACTCTATCTGTCTGTATGTCTGTCTGTCTGTCTGATCCCCTGGAACTGGAGATGGGCCACCATATAGTTGCTGGTAGTTGATCCCAGGTTCTCTATAAGAGGAGACAATGTTGTTAATTGTTGATCCCTTTCATTGGCCCCACACATCTTTAAATTTTTAGAAGTAAATGTGAGGCTGTGTTTATGTACATCATATGCAGACCATAAGAGGGATATAGATTCTCCAGAATCTGACACCCTCTTCTGGAGTGTCTGAAGACAGCTACAGTGTACTTATATCTAATAAATACATAAATAAATAAATAAATAAATAAATAAATAAATAAACATTTTTTAAAAGGGATAAGAAAGAAAGAAAAACCAGGCAGGCCTGCCATCCTTGTCTGTCTTTCTCTCTGTCTGTCTGTCTTGCCTAGCCCCTTGAGTAGCCTAGCCTAGTCCCTTGCCTTGACTAGCCCAGCCCCTTGCCTAGCCTAGCCTAGCCTAGCCCTGCCTTGCCTAGCCCTGCCTATCCCTGTCTTTAACCAGGCTGGCCTCGATCTCAAAAACTGACTGCCTCTGCCTCCAGAGTGCTCTCATTAAGACCTCGAGCCACCAATGATTGTTGTGTTTTCTAAGTCTTACATAGGTATGGTCTGTTTCTCAGCTGTGAAACCCTAATTAACACGTGTAGTCTGTCCTAGGTCAGCCATAGCTACAGACTGAGGCCTTTTCTAAAACAAAACAAAAGAAAACAAAAAATAGAAATAATAAAATAAATAAATTAAGCAACCACATGATATCTTTTCTTTCTTTCAATGATACTCAGAGCTTGAAGCAGTTCACCCATGAGACCTCAGCTCCGGACATTGAGGCTCTTTCCCTAACAAGTATTATGGCTGAACCTGAGGGGTTCTACTGCTGATTTGGGTCCCCCACTTTAAAAAAATAGTTGTTTTCAAAGGCTGCAGGTTCTTAGCCCTGTTCCTTGTTACAGTTGAGTCACAGCCCTGAAAGTTCAGTGGTAGTTAAAGGCACTGAGAAGGGCTTCCTATAGACATCAAAGACCAAGTCTTTGTTTTTAAAAAGTTAATCTGGATTCCCCCACCCGCTGGCATCCTTAGAATTCCTAGAAAGGAAGGCAGGGACCTGGGCAGAAGGGTGCAAGGCTACTGGTGTTTGTAAGTGGTAACAGAAAGCTTTCTCTTGTTGGTACCCTACCCCAAGTTAAACTGTCACTTCTTTTTCCTAGTTGTTGTTTTGTCGGTTTGTATTCTCAACATAGACCCTTTTCCTTCCTAACCTTGGCTGTCCTGAACCTTACTGTCCTTGAACTCAGTGATTTGCCTGTCTTGCTGGGATGAAACTGTGAGCTACCATCCAGAAGGAAGCACCCTGCTGAGGTTAGATTGGGGTCTCTTCCATTTTCCTCTATGAACATGCATATGGCAGGCCTGATCTTTCTTTTTTACTTTTCCTTTTCTTTTTAAAGATTTATTTATTTATTATATTTAAGTATGCTGTAGCTATCTTGAGACAGTCCAGAAGAGGGTGTCAGATTCTGAAGAATCTAAATCATTCTTATTGTCTGCATATGATGTATATAAACACAGCCTCACATATACTCAAAAAAAAAAAAAAGAAAAAGAAAGATGTGGCTACAGAGAGGGCTCAACAATTAAGAGCATTGTCTCCTCTTCCAGAGAACCTGGGCTCAATTACCAGTATTATATATGGTGGCCCATCTCCAGTTCCAGGGGATCTAATACTCTGTTCTGGAGTCTGTGGGCACAGCATACACATGCAAAACATTCTTACACAATCATTGAGAGAGGAGAGAGAGGGGTTGAGAGAGAGGGGAGGTAATCATACCTCCTGACGAGTTTGAAGACCTGAGCTTCATCACTCACACAAATAAATAAATGCAAAATATTTTTTTATAAATAAACTCTGCCATTGCCCTTTAAAAATTCCTAGAAAACAAGTTTTATAAGCAACAGTTATATTTACTATATCTAAAGGACAGTCATGAGCATATTCAATAAATAGAAAAAGGCCTGTTAGTCTTAGAAATGGAAAAGACAAACCAAGGAAGGTTTGCAATTACATAATGAGGCAGCTCAGCCCAGCTCTAAGGTTGGAAATAAGACTCGAGAATAGGATACACCTGAAGACAGCCAGCCATTGTTTTTTGTTTTGGAGGCTGAAAGGATACACCTGAAGACAGCCAATGCTGTGTGATGGTGATCTGGTATTTTTTTTTTTTAATTTTTAAAAACTTTAACACTTTTTATAAAACTTTTATAAAAACTTTTTCTTTCTTTCTTTCCTCACCCTAGCCCCTACCCTAGCACTGTCTTTCACCAGGGTGGCCTCGAACTCAGAAACTGACTGCCTCTACCTACAGAGTGCTCTCATTAAGAGCTTGAGCCACCACTGAATGTAGGGTTTTCTAAGCCTTACCTTGCTCTTGGTGTCTGTTCTTAGCTGTGAAACCCTAATTAACACAAGTAGGCAGTCCTGGGTCAGCCAGAGCTACAGACTGAGGACTTCTCTAAAAACAAATAAAACAAAACAAAACAACAAATAGAAATAATAAAATACATAAATTAAGAAACCACAGCATAGCTTTTCTCTCTCTAGGTGGTACTCAGAAATTCCAGCAGTTGGCCTGTGACAACTCAGCTCAGTATATGTGAGGCTGTGTTTATGTACATCCTATGCAGACCATAAGAGGGATTTACATTCTCCAGAATCTGACACCCTCCTCTGGAGTGTCTGAAGACAGCTACAGTGTACTTATATCTAATAATAAATAAATAAATAAATAAATAAATAAATAAATAAATAAATAAATAATTAAATAAATAAATATTTTTTAAAAGGATAAGAAAGAAAGAAAGACCAGGCAGGCCTGCCATCATTATCTCTGTCTGTCTGTCTGTCTGTCTGATCCCCTGGAACTGGAGATGGGCCACCTTTTAGGTGCTGGTAGTTAATCCCAGGTTCTCTGGAAGAGGAGACAATGCTATTAATTGTTGAGCCCTTTCAGTGGCCCCACCCATTTTTAATTTTTAGAAGTATATGTGAGGCTGTGTTTATGTACATCATATTCAGAACATAAGAGGGATTTAGATTCTCCAGAATCTGACAACCTCTTCTGGAGTGTCTGAAACAGATACAGTTTACTTATATCTAATGAATACATATATAAAAAATAAATATTTTTAAAAAGGATAAGAAAGAAAGAAAGACCAGGCAGGCCTCCATCCTTAACTCTGTTTGTCTGTCTGTCTGTTTGATACCCTGGAACTGGAGATGGGCCACCATATAGTTGCTGGAAGTTGATCCCAGGCTCTCTGGAAGAGGAGACAATGCTGTTAATTGTTGAGCAATTTCAGTGGCCCCACCCATCTTTAAATTTTTAGAAGTAAAGTTGAGGCTGTGTTTATGTACATCATATGCAGACCATAAGAGGGATTTAGATTCTCCAGAATCTGACACCCTCTTCTTGATTGTTTGAAGATAGCTTCATTGTACTTATATCTAATAAATACATAAATATATGAATAAACATTTTTTAAAAAGGATAAGAAAGAAAGAAAGACCAGGTAGGCCTGCCATCATTATCCTTGTCTGTCTGTCTGTCTGTCTGATCAGCTGGAACTGGAGATGGGCCACCATATAGTTGCTGGTAGTTGATCCCAGGATCTCTGGTAGAGTTGACAATGCTGTTAATTGTTGAGACCTTTAAGTGGCCCCACACATATTTTAATTTTTAGAAGTATATGTGAGGCTGTGTTTATGTACATCATATGCAGACCATAAGAGGGATATCGATACTCCAGAATCTGACACCCTCTTCTGGAGTGTCTGAAGATAGCTACAGTGTACTTATATCTAATAAATAAATAAATAAATAAATAAATAAATAAATAAATAAATAAACAAACATTTTTTAAAAAGGATAAGAAAGAAAGAAAGACCAGGCAGGACTGCCATCCTTATCTCTGTCTGTCTGTCTGTCTGTCTGATCCTCTGGAACTGGAGATGGGCCACCATAGAGTTGCTTGTAGTTGATCCCAGGTTCTCTGGAAAAGGAGACAATGCTTTTAATTGTTGAGCCCTTTCAGTGGGCCCACATATCTTTAAATTTTTAGAAGTATATGTGAGGCCGTGTTTATGTACATCATATGCAGACCATAAGAGGGATTTAGATTCTCCAGAATATGACACCCTCTTCTAGAGTGTCTGAAGACAGCTTCAGTGTACTTATATCTAATAAATACATAAATAAATAAATAAACATTTTTTTAAAAGTATAAGAAAGAAAGAAAGACCAGGCAGGCCTGCCACCATGTCTGTCTGTCTGTCTGTCTGTCTATCTGTCAGATACCCTGGAACTGGAGATGAGCCACCATATAGTTGATGGTAGTTGATTCCAGGTTCTCTGGAAGAGGAGACAATGCTGTTAATTGTTGAGTCCTTTCAGTGGCCCCACCCATCTTTAAATTTTTAGAAGTATATGTGAGGCTGTGTTCATGTACATCATATGCAGACCATAGGAGGGATATAGATTCTCCAAATCTGACACCCTCTCCTGGAGTGCCTGAAGACAGCTACAGTGTACTTATATCTAATAAATAAATAAATAAATAAATAAATGAATAAATAAATAAATAAATAAACCTTTTTTAAAAAGTATAAGAAAGAAAGAAAAATCAGGCAGGCCTGCCATCCTTATCTCTGTCTGTCTGTATGTCTGTCTTATCCCCTGGAACTTGAAATGGGCCACCATATAGTTGCTGGTAGTTTATCCCACGTTCTCTGGAAGAAGAGACAATGCTGTTAATTTTTGAGTCATTTCAGTGGGCTCACCCATCTTTACATTTTTAGAAGTATATGTGAGGTTGTGTTTATGTACATCATATGCAGACCATAAGAGGGATTTAGATTCTCCAGAAGATGACACACTCTTCTAGAGTGTCTGAAGACTGCTACAGTGTACTTATATCTAATAAATTCATAAATAAACAAATAAACATTTTTTAAAAAGGATAATAAAGAAAGAGAGACCAGGCAAGCCTGCCATCCTTGTCTGTCTGTCTGTCTGTCTGTTCCCCTGGAACTAGAGATGGGCCACCATATAAATGCTGGTAGTTGATCCCATGTTCTCTGGAAGAGGAGTCAGTGCTGTTAATTGTTGAGCCCTTTCAGTGGCCCCACCCATCTATAAATTTTTAGAAGTATATGTGAGGCTGTGTTCATGTACATCATATGCAGACCATAAGAGGGATATAGATTCTCCAGAATCTGACACCCTCTTCGGGAGTGTTTGAAGAGAGCTACAGTGTACTTATATCTAATAAATACATACTTAAATTAATAAACATTTTTTAAAAAGGATAAGAAAGAATGAAAGACCAGGTAGGCCTTCCATCCTTAACTCTATCTGTCTGTATGTCTGTCTGTCTGTCTGATCCCCTGGAACTGGAGATGGGCCACCATATAGTTCCTGGTAGTTGATCCCAGGTTCTCTGGTAGAGGAGACAATGCTGTTAATTGTTGAGCCCTTTCAGTGGCCCCACCCATCTTTAAATTTTTAGAAGTATATGTGAGGCTGTGTTCATGTACATCATATGCAGACCATAAGAGGGATATTGATTCTCCAGAATCTGACACCCTCTTCTGGAGAGTCTGAAGACAGCTACAGTGTACTTATATCTAATAAATAAATAAATAAATAAATAAATAAATAAATAAATAAATAAATGAACATTTTTTAAAAAGGATAAGAAATAAAGAAAAATCAGGCAGGCTTGCCATCTTTATCTCTGTCTGTCTGTCTGTCTGTCTTATCCCCTGGAACTTGAGATGGGCCACCATATAGTTGCTTGTAGTTCATCCAAGGATCTCTGGAAGAGGAGACAATGCTGTTAATTGTTGAGCCCTCTCAGTGGCCCCACACATCTTTAAATTTTTAGAAGTATATGTGAGGCTGTGTTTATGGACATCATATGCAGACCATAAGAGGGATTTAGATTACCCAGAAGATGACACCCTCTTCTAGAGTGTCTGAAGACAGCTAAAGTGTACTTATATCTAATAAATACATACTTATATTAATAAACATTTTTTAAAAGTATAAGAAAGAAAGAAAGACCAGGCAGGCCTCCATCCTTATCTCTGTCAGTCTGTCTGTCTGTCTGATCCATTGGAACTGGAGATGGGCCACTATATAGTTGCTGTTAGTTGATCCCAGGTTCTCTGGAAGAAGAGACAATGCTGTTAATTGTTGAGCCCTTTCAGTGGCTCCACCTATCTTTAAATTTTTAGAAGTATATGTTAGGCTGTGTTTATGTACATCATATGCAGACCATAAGAGGGATTTAGATTCTCCAGAATCTGACACCCTCTTCTGGAGTGTCTGAAGACAACTACAGTGTACTTATATCTAATAAATACATAAATAAATAAATAAATAAATAAATAAATAAATAAATAAATAAACATTATTTTAAAAGGATAAGAAAGAAAGAAAAACCAGGCAGGCCTGCCCTCCTTATCTCTGTCTGTCTGTCTGTCTGTCTGTCTGATCCCCTGGAACTGGAGATGGGCCACCATATAGTTGCTGGTAGTTGATCCCAGGTTTTCTGGAAGAAGAGACAATGCTGTTAATTGTTGAGCCCTTTCAGTGGCCACACCCATCTTAAATTTTTAGAAGTGTATGTGAATCTGTGTTTATGTCCATCATATGTAGACCATAAGAGGGATTTATATTCTCCAGAATCTGACACCCTCTTCTGGAGTGTCTGAAGACAGCTACAGTGTACTTATATCTTATAAATACATAAATAAATAAATAAACATTTTTTAAAACGGATAAGAAAGAAAGAAAAACCAGGTAGGACTGCCACCCTTGTCTGTCTGTCTCTTTGTCTGCCTGATCCCCTGGAACTGGAGATGGGCCACCTTATAGTTGCTGGTAGTTGATCCCAGGTTCTCTGTTATAGGAGACAATGCTGTTAATTTTTGAGCCCTTTCAGTGCCCCCACACATCTTTAAATTATTAGAAGTATATGTGAGGCTGTGTTTATGTACATCATATGCAGACCATAAGAGGGATTTAGATTCTCCAGAATCTGGCACCCTCTTCTGGAGTGTCTGAAGACAGCTACAGTGTACTTATATGTAATAAATAAATAAATAAATAAATAAACATTTTTTTTTAAATGTATAAGAAAGAAAGAAAGACCAGGCAGGCCTCCATTCTTATCTCTGTCTGTCTGTCTGTCTGTCTGATACCCTGGAACTGGAGATGGGCCACCATATAGTTGCTGGTAGTTTATCCAAGGTTCTCTGGAAGAGGAGACAATGCTGTTAATTGTTGATCCCTTTCTGTGGCCCCACCCATCTTTAAATTTTTAGAAGTATATGTGAGGCTGTGTTTATGTACATCATATGCAGACCATAAGAGGGATTTAGGTTCTCCAGAATCTGACACCCTCTTTTGGAGTATCTGAAGATAGCTACAGTGTACTTGTATCTAATAAATAAATAAATAAATAAATAAACATTTTTTAAAAAGGATAAGAAAGAAAGAAAGACCAGGCAGGGCTGCCATCCTTATCTTTGTCTGTCTGTCTGTCTCTCTGTTTGTCTGTCTGTCTGATCTCCTGGAACTGGAGATGGGCCACCATTTTGTTGCTGGTAGTGAAAGACTCCAGGACTCCCAAAGGGAGGCACTTACTCAAGCCTCGGGTCAGCCGCGCACCCAAGAAGACACTGAGACCGAACTTAAGATGTATAGAGAGTAAGATTTAATACAGCAACGACAAGAAAGCACACAAAAAGCACATATACCAGATATCTGGGGTCGAAACTCATGCAGCCAGCAAGGTGCAGAGGAGATTCGGCAATTGGCCCAGACTTGTCACAGGCTTTTATAGGAGAAGGGTAAGGAGAAAAGTACAAGTTTTACGTCACCAAGGTGTTCTGCCAAGGAGCTTTACATAACCAAGGGGTCGTGTCCTATATTTTGGCAATGTACTCGATCTATTGGAACATTCTGGGGTAGTACCAGGAGGCCCCTATCTCAAAAATGTTCTTGGAACAGTCTTCAGTTAGGAGGGGTTGGACTGAGTTCGCTCCAGGAGACCCTTATCTCAGAAATGCTCCTGGAACCGTTCTCACTTGGGAGGGGTCGGACTCTGGGGTGAAGAGTTCAAGAATGTACTCTGAGGTAAAAAGTTAAGGTGTGTTCCGGGAACAACCTCTAGATGGGAGGGGTAAGAGAACTCTGAGTTGGAGAGTTCATGGAGAGTTCAGCTTTTCTTCTTTCATTCCCCCCTTCTTTTAGTGAATAGCTCTAATCTTAGAGCGAGTCCTGCATTTATCCCCCTCCACAGAGTCCAATCTCTTTCTGTTTTGTAACATCACTTTGGACAGGGAAGTCAAAAATAGACCGTTTTATAGTTCTAAGATCAACATCCATAGCTGTACATAACCAACAGGATTGAGTCATATTAGGATTAGTTCTAAAACTTAAGAAAGCTCTTAGTCTATGTGGCCATTGGGGAGGTCGTGTCCAGCAGGGGATGAGATGGCCACATTATTTTTGTGGTAGTTCTGATTTTTTAGATGGCGCTGTAGATGGCCTTCCTTAGCGTAGGCCTTGTGGCACAGGTGGCATTCATAGAGCCGGCCCCCTGTGTGCAGATGCATATGGTTTTTGAGGTCGTAGTTATGCAGGAAGCGGGCTGGACAGTGGGGGCATGAGTAGGGTCGCTCTCCTGTGTGCTCTCGCATGTGGATCTTCAGCTTATCATTCCTGGTGAAGCGGATACCGCAGACCTCACAGGCAAAAGGCTTTTCACCATTGTGGGTCCTTATGTGCCGAGGCAGTTTGCCTGCCCCGTGGATTATCTTGTGACAGACTGGGCACTCTTGGGGCATCTGTGAAAGGCGTTTAGGCACTAGCTTGTTTTGGTCATTTAGGCCTGGTGTCAGGGCATCCTGGTGCAGCGAACTTAGGTAAGCCCTCAGGTCAGGGTCAATGAGATCTTCATCTGAGCCCAGCTCTTCTGATGATAGTGGAGGTTCGTTACTCTGGGCCAGCCCGTAGCCTGGTGGGTTGAGCATTTTTGAGGTTGAGGCTGTGGGGGTGGCAGTGGCAAAAGCCTCCAGGTACTGTCGGGCTCGCTCACAGTCATCTTTATCTGGGCTGGGGGCTTCCAGTCCACTGCCTTGCAAAATCTCCAAGCAAGTAGTGACGACACATGGGATTTCCAGTAGCCGAGCAGCTTGGAGTACAGCCGGCACATTGGCGTTGCTGGTGGTCAGTGTGGCTGTGTAAGCAAACTCGAGCAGGGCACTTAGGGCCTCCGGCCCTACAAAGTTCAGCTCACACACACTGGCTTTTGCTCCCCCAGAAGCCGTTTCAACACTCTCTGTTTTTATTACTTTTCTCTCTCTCTCTTCTGTAAAGAGCCTCTTGAAGTAGTGGCTACAGGCAGCCAGCACAGCCCTGTGGGTTTGGTACTCAAAACCCTGTGTCCTGATGGTGAGGTCGCACAGATGACCCAGCTGGCGCTGCTTGTTTAGGCAGCTCAGGAGCTCGCTGCTGTGATCTGGGAATGGGATTCCAATTAGGTCATCCTCGGGGCTCCCCATCTTTTTCTTTTTAGTCGTTGGGTCTGTTTGCTGGAGCTGGGCAACAGAGCAGGGTGTAGAAAGAGTCAACACAGGGATCCAATATCCTGCTAGACTTAGTCAAGGGGGGGCGGTCCCCCATGTAGAATTTCATAAGAAGTAAGACCGAAACGTCCAGGTGTGTTTCGGACTCTGAGAAGCACAAGGGAAGGAGGGTCACCCAGTCTTTACCGTCAGTCTCAATAGCTAGTTTAACAACATAGGTTAAGACAGTGATGGGCATAGGAGTCTCATAAAGGATCTTAAACAGAGTAAAACTGAATCAAGAAATAGGGCATAGGGAAGGAACACCAAGTCCATGCCAGTCTCCACGATTAATTTTATCAAGGTCTGTCTTAGAGTTTTAGACTAATTTTTATCTATCCTGAGCTCTGAGGTCTATACACACAATGTAATTTTTATTTGACCTCTAAATGCTTGGCCACACCCTGACTTACCTGGGCAACAAAGCAGGGCCATTATCTGACACTATTGCCTTTGGCACTCTGAACCTTGGAAAAATTTTCTTTAATAATCTTCTTGATGACTATGTGAGCAGTCTCATTTATCCATATTGAGAACGTCTTCTGCAAATGTCAACAGCTTTCTTTGTTTGTATTGTTCCATACAGTGGCAAAAGCATACCTGCTGTCAGTGTCATTTATAAAGCTTGTATCAAAACCACAAGTTCAGCTTTCTGGGCTGAAGTCCCTTTAGGGAGGCTGCTGGCCTAGATCACCTGCTTTTTGTCCACTGCTGCACTGCTGTCCCCGCCTTCCGCTTACCTTTAACCATGAGGCCACTGCCATCCGTGTACCAGTTTAAACTTTCAGGCCAAGGCTGATTTGATCTTTACCTGCTGAGGTAAGTAGCCCCCTCTGTTGGTAGGTGGCCCCATGGATATGAGCTGCTTTCCATCTGCTACTGCTGCTCCTGTGACAAAGCTGCTGCCATCCGTGTACCAGGCAGGCACACCAAGGCTGATCAGTCAGATCTCTCCTTGTTCCAGTTTCATCAGCACATTGATGTACAGGAGTGGAGTCATCCGCCAAGGGGAGGTGGCAGGATTGAGGATGGCAGGTGGAGCAAAAGTTACTCAATCATTCAGCAACAAATTCTGGTAGTGGGTATAGTCACATGCTGACCCAGGGTAAGCTTGTCAGGGTCTTTAACAAGCAGGGCCATTGCAGCTCATCAACATATAAGGTAAAAGGCTTAGTCAAATCTGGCAAAGCCAGAGCGGGGGCTGCAAGCAGGGCTGCCTTTATGCTGTCAAAGGCTTTTTGGTGTTTCTCAGTCCAGGTGAATGGGACTTTTTCTTTAGTCCAGAGTCTGCAAAAGCCCACCGTCCCCAGAAACTCACGTACTTGGCGCGGGGTGGTGGGGGTTGGGATCAGCATCACAGTCTTTTTTCTTGGCTTCGGTGAGCCACCGCTTTCCGTCGTTTTGGCACCTCGGTAACTGAGCTTTCTTAGCCGATACCCGATACCCCAACTCACCCAGTTCATTCAGGAGCTTCTAGGAGGGCCAGAATTTCTTCTTTGTCTTTGATGTCTCTGCCTTCAGCCAACCGCAGGGCTTGGGTTAGCGCCAGGAGTTCAGCCTTCTGAGCCAAAGTTCCTTCTGCTAGAATGTCAGAGCAGTGATGAGTAGGTGAAGACTCAGCAGGTTAGCAGGGGAAGTGAAGGTCACTTGTTCTGTCAACAAAAAGCTCTAATAATGTGTCCATCAGTCAGGGAAACAATTGGATCATGTGTCCCTGACCAAAAGCCATTATGTGCAGACAAGCAGGCCATCCCTCAGTCACCAGGTCTAATTTTTCCAAGTGCCACTGGTCTTTTAGGGTCCCAATTTCTGAGTAAGAACCTCTTTGGCAATACTTTTGTTCTCAGTCACATTTAGGAGTCCCAAAGTTGGGGACAACATTAGGGCAGTCTCAATAGCATCTAAGGCCATCCAAGGTTGTTCTTTATTTCTTATACGAAGGGCTGTTTATCTTTTTAATGCAGCAAAACCTGGAATCCACAGTTTGCAAAGACCTGTAGTGTCCAGGGACCTTTTAAACTTGCTTTGCATTGGTCAGTGGAGGAATATGAAAACACAGTCTCTTTTTAGCTGCATCAACAGGTAGGCCACCAGTCTCTTTACTTATAGCCACGAACAGGTGAAGGGTTTTGTCTTGAGGGGGGGGCTCCTCTTCTTTTTGTTAGGACAGTCTCTCACCCAGTGCTCTTCTTTTTCAACAGCAAACACTCTGATCTTTAGCCAAAAGCTTTCTTTTTTCTTGTTGCCAGGTACTAAGTTTTCTAGTTTCCCTGACGTTTGTGACCAGCATTTCATTTCTCTTATCTTTTTTAGAAAATTTTCTGGCTCCTTATTTCTTACAGATCATCTCTAAGTGCTAGTATTATTAGCAAGTGTCACTTTGCTAGGTTCTAGTCTTTGTCATTTATCTCTCTTTGCTCCTATTTCTTAACTGCAATGGAGATCTCATATAATGTCTCTCTTTCTATCTATATATATCTCTTTCTTGTCTTTGCTTACTTTGAATGTTATCTAATTATTACATCTATATTCTGTCACTTAACTTTTTTCATAGTTTACCTCTTTTTACTGTTAACCTATTTCTTTTGAGTCTGCTGAAGCTTTGCTCTCAGTTCTTCTTTGCAGACCTCTATCCTTCATCAGAGCCTGGCAGTTAGACTCGTAGGTGCTCCTTACCTTGTATATCTCCCTCACCGGAGCTTAAAACAGATTCACTGCTAGCAGCTCAGGGCGATGCCTGAGAAGAGAAAACACACGGGGCAGAGAAGGGGGTGCAGCTCTTACATCTGGCTGCACACTGATATCTCAAAATGAACACAATTTTTTCTGTTAACAGTTAACAAGAGACAGGATACAGGGGACAGGGAAATGAGAAGCAACCAGGGAACCTTGTGGCGTCCTCAGATCAGACGCGGCAACCCGCTGAACTCAAGCATACTAGTCAGCGGAGGGAAAGAAACTAACCAGGATTTTCTCAGTAACGGCGAATGGACAGGGAGGAGCCAAGCGCCGAGTCTCCGCCGCGCCACGGCGAAATGTGGGAGTGGCAAACAAACACTGGCAGGGAGGGGGAATTTAACCACTTGTTTTCCGGCATGGCTTGAGCCCCCGGAGGCGGCGGCGTCCGCCACCCCACACACAGGCATCCACGGAGCTCTCTTGGCCAGAGGCAACGGCGGCCTCCCGAGCTTTGGAAACGCAAGGCGCCTGCGCGGCAGGGCGGGGGAACTTCTCTGTGTGCCCCACGGCGGGCGCGCAGACACAAGGGAGTGCGGGCAGACTCCAGGGGGAAGCCAAAGGAGGGACGGCGGCCACAGTTGGCCCCTCCCCAGCTGTGGCAGGCTTCACGGCTATTCCGGGGCGCCAGGCTGGTCTGACAGGCCGCTGCACTTACTATCAGCATTTTACAACTCACTCGCAGGGCACAGACAGCCTCCGTTGCTGCTGTGTCTGCAGAACTCAGAACCTCAGCACCACTGCTGCAGCTCTGGATTTCAGAGCTCTTTTGAGCAGCCTGGGGAGGACCGGCCTGGTGGTTTTTTTTTCTCTTTTTTTCCTTTTTTTAAAACCATTGCTGACAAATTCTGTCCTGACGTCAGTCCAAGTCTACAGTCGGCAAAGGGTTAACACACACACACACACACACACAGTCTGTCACGTGACCAAAACACAACCAGCCAAACGCCACTTTCTGACGGGGTCGGATTCCACATTGACTCTTTTTCCTGATAGGGGTGGGATTCCACATCCACTCCCGCTCTGGCAGAGAGAACACTCTCTCTCTCTCCTTCACTCTGCCAGGCAACAGCCAGGTCTTTTTGACTGTTCTGTACCCTGGGCACTCCTTCCAGGGTCTCCCTTGAAACATCTTTTTGGGGTGCAGACTGTGAGGCCATAGACAGCCGTCCTCTCACAGCCACTGCCAGAATAAACCCACAATCTCAGAATACACAAATGCAGCAGTTCCACACTTACACACCCAGCAGATTGTCCCATTTCTAGAATAATAGCAAACACAACAAGAGCAGACACAAGACTTGAGACAAAAAGAAAAAACCAAAAACGGCGGCGACCTCGCGTCGCCCACAGGCAACTTACAGAATCAGATGGCCTTTCCAAGGCCGGCCGGCTTAGACCTTCCACCAAAGTGATGGTCTCTCGGCCTTCAGAGGGGTCCGCCAAGCGTCCTTGGCCCTCCCCTTGTCTTCCTGGGGCGTCCCCCAGGGCGATCGGACGGTGGGCACCAGACACGTCTATCTCTACCCACCCCGCGCTCTCTATTGAGACCTGCCTGGTCTCCAGCTCCCGGAGCACGGTCTCTGGTGCTCTTACTGAGCACAGAGCGTCACGCAAAACCAGAACTGCGATCGCACCAGATACAGATTCAGATGGCCTCTCCAAGGCCCACAGATTGAGACTCTCCTGGTCTCCAGAAACAGAACACAGACACCAGACCAAACAGAACAGTAAATCTTACTTCTGAGTGGGTCCAGGACTTCTGGGTGGTCGCGCTGATTCCCGGCCAACGCACCAAATGAAAGACTCCAGGACTCCCAAAGGGAGGCACTTACTCAAGCCTCGGGTCAGCCGCGCACCCAAGAAGACACTGAGACCGAACTTAAGATGTATAGAGAGTAAGATTTAATACAGCAACGACAAGAAAGCACACAAAAAGCACATATACCAGATATCTGGGGTCGAAACTCATGCAGCCAGCAAGGTGCAGAGGAGATTCGGCAATTGGCCCAGACTTGTCACAGGCTTTTATAGGAGAAGGGTAAGGAGAAAAGTACAAGTTTTACGTCACCAAGGTGTTCTGCCAAGGAGCTTTACATAACCAAGGGGTCGTGTCCTATATTTTGGCAATGTACTCGATCTATTGGAACATTCTGGGGTAGTACCAGGAGGCCCCTATCTCAAAAATGTTCTTGGAACAGTCTTCAGTTAGGAGGGGTTGGACTGAGTTCGCTCCAGGAGACCCTTATCTCAGAAATGCTCCTGGAACCGTTCTCACTTGGGAGGGGTCGGACTCTGGGGTGAAGAGTTCAAGAATGTACTCTGAGGTAAAAAGTTAAGGTGTGTTCCGGGAACAACCTCTAGATGGGAGGGGTAAGAGAACTCTGAGTTGGAGAGTTGATGGAGAGTTCAGCTTTTCTTCTTTCAATCCCAGGTTCTCTGGAAGATGAGTCAGTGCTGTTAATTGTTGAGCACTTTCAGTGGCCCCACCCATCTTTAAATTTTTAGAAGTATATGTGAGGCTGTGTTCATGTACATCATATGCAGACCATAAGAGGGATATAGATTCTCCAGAATCTGACACCCTCTTCGGGAGTGTTTGAAGACAGCTACAATGTACTTAAATCTAATAAATACATACTTAAATTAATAAAAATTTTTTAAAAAGGATAAGAAAGAATGAAAGACCAGGTAGGCCTGCCATTCTTAACTCTATCTGTCTGTATGTCTGTCTGTCTGTCTGATCCCCTGGAACTGTAGATGGGCCACCATATAGTTGCTGGTAGTTGATCCCAGGTTCTCTATAAGAGGAGACAATGTTGTTAATTGTTGATCCCTTTCATTGGCCCCACACATCTTCAAATTTTTAGAAGTAAATGTGAGGCTGTGTTTATGTACATTATATGCAGACCATAAGAGGGATATAGATTCTCCAGAATCTGACACCCTCTTCTGGAGTGTCTGAAGACAGCTACAGTGTACTTATATCTAATAAATACATAAATAAATAAATAAATAAATAAATAAACATTTTTTAAAGGGATAAGAAAGAAAGAAAAACCAGGCAGGCCTGCCATCCTTGTCTGACTTTCCCTCTGTCTGTCTGTCTTGCCTAGCCCCTTGAGTAGCCTAGCCTAGTCCCTTGCCTTGACTAGCCCAGCCCCTTGCCTAGCCTAGCCTAGCCCAGCCCTGCCTTGCCTAGCCCTGCCTATCCCTGTCTTCAACCAGGCTGGCCTCGAACTCAGAAACTGACTGCCTCTGCCTCCAGAGTGCTCTCATTAAGAGCTCGAGCCACCACTGACTGTTTGGTTTTCTAAGTCTTACATAGGTATGGTCTGTTTCTCAGCTGTGAAACCCTAATTAACACATGCAGTCTGTCCTAGGTCAGCCATAGCTACAGACTGAGGCCTTTTCTAAAACAAAACAAAAGAAAACAAAAAATAGAAATAATAAAATAAATAAATTAAGCAACCACATGATATCTTTTCTTTCTTTCAATGATACTCAGAGCTTGAAGCAGTTCACCCATGAGACCTCAGCTCCGGACATTGAGGCTCTTTCCCTAACAAGTATTATGGCTGAACCTGAGGGGTTCTACTGCTGATTTGTGTCCCCCAATTTAAAAAAATAGTTGTTTTCAAAGGCTGCAGGTTCTTAGCTCTGTTCCTTGTTACAGTTGAGTCACAGCCCTGAAAGTTCAGTGGTAGTTAAAGGCACTGAGAAGGGCTTCCTATAGACATCAAAGACCAAGTCTTTGTTTTTAAAAAGTTAATCTGGATTCCCCCACCCCCTGGCATCCTTAGAATTCCTAGAAAGGAAGGCAGGGACCTGGGCAGAAGGGTGCAAGTCTACTGGTGTTTGTAAGTGGTAACAGAAAGCTTTCTCTTGTTGGTACCCTACCCCAAGTTACACTGTCACTTCTTTTTCCTAGTTGTTGTTTTGTTGGTTTGTATTCTCAACATAGACCCTTTTCCTTCCTAACCTTGGCTGTCCTGAACCTTACTGTCCTTGAACTCAGTGATTTGCCTGTCTTGCTGGGATGAAACTGTGAGCTACCATCCAGAAGGAAGCACCCTGCTGAGGTTAGATTGGGGTCTCTTCATTTTCCTCTATGAACATGCATATGGCAGGCCTGTTCTTTCTTTTTTACTTTTCCTTTTCTTTTTAAAGATTTATTTATTTATTATATTTAAGTATGCTGTAGCTATCTACAGACAGTCCAGAAGAGGGTGTCAGATTCTGAAGAATCTAAATCATTCTTATTGTCTGCATATGATGTATATAAACACAGCCTCACATATACTCAAAAAAAAAAAAGAAAGAAAGATGTGGCTACAGAGAGGGCTCAACAATTAAGAGCATTGTCTCCTCTTCCAGAGAACCTGGGCTCAATTACCAGTATTATATATGGTGGCCCATCTCCAGTTCCAGGGGATCTAATACTCTGTTCTGGAGTCTGTGGGCACAGCATACACATGCAAAACATTCTTACACAATCATTGAGAGAGGAGAGAGAGGGGTTGAGAGAGAGGGGAGGTAATCATACCTCCTGACGAGTTTGAAGACCTGAGCTTCATCACTCACACAAATAAATAAATGCAAACTATTTTTTTATAAATAAACTCTGCCATTGCCCTTTAAAAATTCCTAGAAAACAAGTTTTATAAGCAACAGTTATATTTACTATATCTAAAGGACAGTCATGAGCATATTCAATAAATAGAAAAAGGCCTGTTAGTCTTAGAAATGGAAAAGACAAACCAAGGAAGGTTTGCAATTACATAATGAGGCAGCTCAGTCCAGCTCTAATGTTGGAAATAAGACTCGAGAATAGGATATACCTGAAGACAGCCAGCCATTGTTTTTTGTTTTGGAGGCTGAAAGGATACACCTGAAGACAGCCAATGCTGTGTGATGGTGATCTGGTATTTTTTTTTTTTTAATTTTTAAAAACTTTAACACTTTTTATAAAACTTTTATAAAAACTTTTTATTCTTCTTTCTTTGTTTCTTTTCTTTCTTTCTTTCCTCACCCTAGCCCCTACCCTAGCCCTGTCTTTCACCAGGGTGGCCTCGAACTCAGAAACTGACTGCCTCTGCCTACAGAGTGCTCTCATTAAGAGCTTGAGCCACCACTGAATGTAGAGTTTTCTAAGCCTTACCTTGCTCTTGGTGTCTGTTCTCAGCTGTGAAACCCTAATTAACACAAGTAGGCAGTCCTGGGTCAGCCAGAGCTACAGACTGAGGACTTCTCTAAAAACAAATAAAACAAAACAAAACAACAAATAGAAATAATAAAATACATAAATTAAGCAACTACAGCATAGCTTTTCTCAATCTAGGTGGTACTCAGAAATTCCAGCAGTTGGCCTGTGACACCTCAGCTCAGTATATGTGAGGCTGTGTTTATGTACATCCTATGAAGACCATAAGAGGGATTTTCATTCTCCAGAATCTGACACCCTCCTCTGGAGTGTCTAAAGAAAGCTACAGTGTACTTATATCTAAGAAATACATAAAAAAAATAAATAAATAAATATATATTTTTTAAAAAGGATAAGAAAGAAAGAAAGACCAGGCAGGCCTGCCATCCTTATCTCTGTCTGTCTGTCTGTCTGTCTGATCCCCTGGAACTGGACTTAGGCTACCATAAAGTTGCTGGTAGTTGATCCCAGGTTCTCTGGAAGAGGAGACAATGCTGTTAATTGTTGAGCCCTATCAGTGGCCCTACCCATCTTTAAATATTTAGAAGTATATGTGAGGCTGTATTTATGTACATCATATGCAGACCATAAGAGGGATTTAGATTCTCCAGAATCTGACACCCTATTCTGGAGTGTCTGAAGACAGCTACAGTGTACTTATATCTAATAAATACATAAATAAATAAATAAATAAATAAATAAATAAACATTTTTTAAAAAGTATAAGAAATAAAGAAAGACCAGGCAGGCCTGCCATCCTTATCTCTGTCTCTCTGTCTGTCTGTCTGTCTGCTCAACTGGAACTGGAGATGGGCCACCATAAGGTGCTGGTAGTTTATCCCAGGTTCTCTGAAAGAGGAGACAATGCTGTTAATTGTTGAGCCCTCTCAGTGGCCCCACACATCTTTAAATTTTTAGAAGTATATGTGAGGCTGTGTTTATGTACATCATATGCAGACCATAAGAGGGATTTAGATTCTCCAGAATCTGACACCCTCTTCTGGAGTGTCTGAAGACAGCTACAGTGTACTTATATCTAATAAATACATAAATAAATATATAAATAAACATTTTTTTAAAAAGGATAAGAAAGAAAGAAAGACCAGGCAGGCCTGCCATCCTTATCACTGTCTGTATGTCTGTCTGTCTGATCCCCTGGAACTGGAGATGGGCCACCATATAGTTGCTGGTAGTTGATCCCAGGTACTCTGGAAGAGGAGACAATGCTGTTAATTTTTGAGCCCTTTCAGTGGCGCCACCCATCTTTAAATATTTAGAGGTATATGTGAGGCTGTGTTTATGTACATCATATGCAGACCATAAGAGGGATTTAGATTCTCCAGAATCTGACACCCTCTTCTGGAGTGTCTGAAGACAGCTACAGTGTACTTATATCTAATAAATAAATAGATAAATAAATAAATAAATAAATAAATAAACATTTTTTAAAAAGTATAAGAAAGAAAGAAAGACCAGGCAGGCCTGCCATCCATATCTCTGTCTGTCTGTCTGTCTGTCTATCTGATCCCCTGAAACTGGAGATGGGCCACCATATTGTGCTGGTAGTTGATCCAAGGTTCTCTGGAAGAGGAGACAATTCGGTTAATTGTTGAGACCTTTCAGTGGCCCCACACTTCTTTAAATATTTAGAAGTTTATGTGAGGCTGTGTTTATGTACATCATATTCAGATTATAAGAGGATTTAGATTCTCCAGAATCTGACACCCTCCTCTGGAGTGTCTAAAGAAAGCTACAGTGTACTTATATCTAAGAAATACATAAAAATAAATAAATAAATATATATTTTTTAAAAAGGATAAGAAAGAAAGAAAGACCAGGCAGGCCTGCCATCCTTATCTCTGTCTGTCTGTCTGTCTGTCTGATCCCCTGGAACTGGACTTGGGCTACCATAAAGTTGCTGGTAGTTGATCCCAGGTTCTCTGGAAGAGGAGACAATGCTGTTAATTGTTGAGCCCTATCAGTGGCCCTACCCATCTTTAAATATTTAGAAGTATATGTGAGGCTGTATTTATGTACATCATATGCAGACCATAAGAGGGATTTAGATTCTCCAGAATCTGACACCCTATTCTGGAGTGTCTGAAGACAGCTACAGTGTACTTATATCTAATAAATACATAAATAAATAAATAAATAAATATATAAATAAATAAACATTTTTTAAAAAGTATAAGAAATAAAGAAAGACCAGGCAGGCCTGCCATCCTTATCTCTGTCTCTCTGTCTGTCTGTCTGTCTGCTCAACTGGAACTGGAGATGGGCCACCATAAGGTGCTGGTAGTTTATCCCAGGTTCTCTGAAAGAGGAGACAATGCTGTTAATTGTTGAGCCCTCTCAGTGGCCCCACACATCTTTAAATTTTTAGAAGTATATGTGAGGCTGTGTTTATGTACATCATATGCAGACCATAAGAGGGATTTAGATTCTCCAGAATCTGACACCCTCTTCTGGAGTGTCTGAAGACAGCTACAGTGTACTTATATCTAATAAATACATAAATAAATATATAAATAAACATTTTTTTAAAAAGGATAAGAAAGAAAGAAAGACCAGGCAGGCCTGCCATCCTTATCACTGTCTGTATGTCTGTCTGTCTGATCCCCTGGAACTGGAGATGGGCCACCATATAGTTGCTGGTAGTTGATCCCAGGTACTCTGGAAGAGGAGACAATGCTGTTAATTTTTGAGCCCTTTCAGTGGCGCCACCCATCTTTAAATATTTAGAGGTATATGTGAGGCTGTGTTTATGTACATCATATGCAGACCATAAGAGGGATTTAGATTCTCCAGAATCTGACACCCTCTTCTGGAGTGTCTGAAGACAGCTACAGTGTACTTATATCTAATAAATAAATAGATAAATAAATAAATAAATAAATAAATAAACATTTTTTAAAAAGTATAAGAAAGAAAGAAAGACCAGGCAGGCCTGCCATCCATATCTCTGTCTGTCTGTCTGTCTGTCTATCTGATCCCCTGGAACTGGAGATGGGCCATCATATTGTGCTGGTAGTTGATCCAAGGTTCTCTGGAAGAGGAGACAATTCGGTTAATTGTTGAGACCTTTCAGTGGCCCCACACTTCTTTAAATATTTAGAAGTTTATGTGAGGCTGTGTTTATGTACATCATATTCAGATTATAAGAGGATTTAGAATCTCCAGAATCTGACACCCTCTACTGGAGTGACTGAAGACAGCTACAGTGTACTTATAATAAATAAATAAATAAATAAATAAATAAATAAACATTTTTTAAAAAGGATAAGAAAGAAAGTAAGACCAGGCAGGCCTGCCATCCTTATCTCTGTCTGTCTGTCTGTCTGTCTGATCCCCTGGAACTGGAGTTGGGATACCATAAAGTTGCTGGTAGTTGATCCCAGGTTCTCTGGAAGAGGAGACAATGCTGTTAATTGTTGAGCCCTATCAGTGGTCCTACCCATCTTTAAATATTTAGTAGTATATGTGAGGCTGTGTTTATGTACATCATATGCAGACCATAAGAGGGATTTAGATTCTCCAGAATCTGACACCCTCTTCTGGAGTATCTGAAGACAGCTACAGTGTACTTATATCTAATAAATAAATAGATAAATAAATAAATAAATAAATAAACATTTTTTAAAAATGATAAGAAAGAAAGAAAGACCAGGTAGGCCTGCCATCCATATCTCTGCCTGTCTCTCTGTCTGTCTATCTGATCCCCGGGAACTGGAGATGGGCCACCATATAGTTGCTGGTAGTTGATCCAAGGTTCTCTGGAAGAGGAGACAATGCTCTTAATTGTTGAGCCCTATCAGTGGCCCTACCCATCTTTAAATTTTTAGAAGTATATGTGAGGCTGTGTTTATGTACATCATATGCAGACCATAAGAGGGATTTAGATTCTCCAGAATCTGACACCCTCTTCTGGAGTGTCTGAAGACAGCTACAGTGTACTTATATCTAATAAATACATAAATAAATAAACATTTTTTAAAAAGGATAAGAAAGACAGAAAGACCAGGCAGGCCTGCCATCCTAATCTCTGTCAGTCTGTCAGTCTGTCAGACTGTCTGATCCCTTGGAACTGTAGATGGGCCACCATATAGTTGCTGTTAGTTGATCCCAGGTTCTCTGGAAGAGGAGACAATGCTATTAATTGTTGAGCCCTTTCAGTGGCTCCACCTATCTTTAAATTTTTAGAAGTATATGTTAGGCTGTGTTTATGTACATCATATGCAGACCATAAGAGGGATTTAGATTTTCCAGTATCTGACACCCTCTTCTGGATTGTCTGAAGACAACTACAGTGTACTTATATCTAATGAATACATACATATATAAATAAATAAATAAATAAATAAATAAACATTATTTTAAAAGGATAAGGAAGAAAGAAAGACAAGGCAGGCCTGCCATACTTATCTCTGTCTGTCTGTCTGTCTGTCTGATCCCCTGGAACTGGAGATGGGCCACCTTGTAGGTGCTGGTAGTTGATCCCAGTTTCTCTGGAAGAGGAGACAATGCTGTTAATTGTTGAGCCCTTTCAGTGGCCCCACCCATTTTTAATTTTTACAAGTATATGTGAGGCTGTGTTTATGTACATCATATTCAGACCATAAGAGGGATTTAGATTCTCCAGAATCTGACACCATCTTCTGGAGTGTCTGAAGACGGCTACAGTGTACTTATATCTAATAAATACATAAATAAATAAATAAATAAATAAATGAATAAATAAACATTTTTTAAAAAGTATAAGAAATAAAGAAAGACCAGTCAGGCCTGCCATCCATATCTCTGTCTCTCTGTCTGTCTGTCTGTCTGATCCACTGGAACTGGAGATGGGCCACCTTAAGGTGCTGGTAGTTTATCCCAGGTTCTCTGAAAGAGGAGACAATGCTGTTAATTGTTGAGCCCTTTCAGTGGCCACACACAGCTTTAAATTTTTAGAAGTATATGTGAGGATGTGTTTATGTACATCATATGCAGACCATAAAAGGGATTTAGATTCTCCAGAATCTGACACCCTCTTCTGGAGTGTCTGAAGACAGCTACGGTGTACTTATATCTAATAAATACATAAATAAATATATAAATAAACATTTTTTTAAAAAGGATAAGAAAGAAAGAAAGACCAGGCAGGCCTGCCATCCTTATCACTGTCTGTATGTCTGTCTGTCTGATCCCCTGGAACTGGAGATGGGCCACCATATAGTTGCTGGTAGTTAATCCCAGGTCCTCTGGAAGAGGAGACAATGCTGTTAATTGTTGAGCTTTTAGAGTGGCCCCAGCCTTCTTTAAATTTTTAGAAGTATATGTGAGGCTGTGTTTATGTACATCATATGCAGACCATAAGAGGGATTTAGATTCTCCTGAATCTGACACCCTCTTCTGGAGTGTCTGAACAGCTACAGTGTACTTATATCTAATAATAAATAAATAAATAAATAAATAAATAAATAAATAAATAAATAAATAAACATTTTTTTAAAAAAAGGATAAGAAAGAAAGAAAGACCAGGCAGGCCTGAAATCCTTATCACTGTCTGTCTCTCTGTCTGTCTGATCCCCTGGAACTGGAGATGGGCCACCTTTTAGGTGCTGGTAGTTGATCCCAGGTTCTCTGGAAGAGGAGACAATGCTGTTAATTGTTGAGTCCTTTCAGTGGCCCCACCTATTTATAATTTTTAGAAGTATATGTGAGGCTGTGTTTATGTACATCATATTCAGACCATAAGAGGGATTTAGATTCTCTAGAATCTGACACCCTCTTCTGGAGTGTCTGAAGACGGCTACAGTGTACTTATATCTAATAAATACATAAATAAATAAATAAATAAATAAATAAATAAATAAATAAATAAATAAATAAATTAACATTTTTTAAAAAGTATAAGAAATAAAGAAAGACCAGGCAGGCCTGCCATCCTTATCTCTGTCTCTCTGTCTGTCTGTCTGTCTGTCTGATCCACTGGAACTGGAGATGGGCCACAATAAGGTGCTGGTAGTTTATCCCAGGTTCTCTGAAAGAGGAGACAATGCTGTTAATTGTTGAGCCCTCTCAGTGGCCCCACACATCTTTAAATTTTTAGAAGTATATGCGAGGCTGTGTTTATGTACATCATATGCAGACCATAAGAGGGATTTAGATTCTCCAGAATCTGACACCCTCTTCTGGAGTGTCTGAAAGCAGCTACAGTGTACATATATCTAATAAATACATAAATAAATATATAAATAAACATTTTTTTAAAAAGGATAAGAAAGAAAGAAAGACCAGGCAGGCCTGCCATCCTTATCACTGTCTGTATGTCTGTCTGTCTGATCCCCTGGAACTGGAGATGGGCCACCATATAGTTGCTGGTAGTTGATCCCAGGTACTCTGGAAGAGGAGACAATGCTGTTAATTGTTGAGCTTTTAGAGTGGCCCCACCCTTCTATAAATTTTTAGAAGTATATGTGAGGCTGTGTTTATGTACATCATATGCAGACCATAAGAGGGATTTAGATTCTCCAGAATCTGACACCCTCTTCTGGAGTGTCTGAACAGCTACAGTGTACTTATATCTAATAATAAATAAATAAATAAATAAATAAATAAATAAATAAATAAACGAACATTTTTTTTAAAAAAGGATAAGAAAGAAAGAAAGACCAGGCAAGCCTGCCATCCTTATCACTGTCTGTCTGTCTTTCTGTCTGATCCCCTGGAACTGGAGATGGGCCACCTTTTAGGTGCTGGTAGTTGATCCCAGGTTCTCTGGAAGAGGAGACAATGCTGTAAATTGTTGAGTCCTTTCAGTGGCCCCACCTATTTATAATTTTTAGACGTATATGTGAGGCTGTGTTTATGTACATCATATTCAGACCATAAGAGGGATTTAGATTCTCTAGAATCTGACACCCTCTTCTGAATTGTCTGAAGACGGCTACAGTGTACTTATATGTAATAAATACATACATAAATAAATAAATAAATAAATAAAATATAAACATTTTTTTAAAATATAAGAAATAAAGAAAGACCAGGCAGGCCTGCCATCCATATCTCTGTCTCTCTTTCTGTCTGTCTGTCTGATCCCCTGGAACTGGAGATGGGCCAACATAAGGTGCTGGTAGTTTATCCCAGGTTCTCTGAAAGAGGAGACAATGCTGTTAATTGTTGAGCCCTCTCAGTGGCCCCACACATCTTTAAATTTTTAGAAGTATATGCAAGGCTGTGTTTATGTACCGAATATGCAGACCATAAGAGGGATTTAGATTCTCCAGAATCTGACACCCTCTTCTGGAGTGTCTGAAGACAGCTACAGTGTACATATATCTAATAAATACATACATAAATATATAAATAAACATTTTTTAAAAGGATAAGAAAGAAAGAAAGACCAGGCAGGCCTGCCATCCTTATCACTGTCTGTATGTCTGTCTGTCTGATCCCCTGGAACTGGAGATGGGCCACCATATAGTTGCTGGTAGTTGATCCCAGGTTCTCTGGAAGAGGAGACAATGCTGTTAATTGTTGAGCTTTTAGAGTGGCCCCACCCTTCTTTAAATTTTTAGAAGTATATGTGAGGCTGTGTTTATGTACATCATATGCAGACCATAAGAGGGATTTAGATTCTCCAGAATCTGACACCCTCTTCTGGAGTATCTGAACAGCTACAGTGTACTTATATCTAATAAATAAATAAATAAATAAATAAATAAATAAATAAATTAATTAATAAACGAACATTTTTTTTAAAAAAGGATAAGAAAGAAAGAAAGACCAGGCAGGCCTGCCATTCTTATCACTGTCTGTCTGTCTGTCTGTTTGATCCCCTGGATCTGTAGATGGGCCACCTTTTAGGTGCTGGTAGTTGATCCCAGGTTCTCTGGAAGAGGAGACAATGCTGTTAATTGTTGAGTCCTTTCAGTGGCCCCACCTATTTATAATTTTTAGACGTATATGTGAGGCTGTGTTTATGTACATCATATTCAGACCATAAGAGGGATTTAGATTCTCTAGAATCTGACACCCTCTTCTGGAGTGTCTGAAGACGGCTACAGTGTACTTATATCTAATTAATAAATAAATAAATAAATAAATAAACAATTTTTAAAAAGTATAAGAAATAAAGAAAGACCAGGCAGGCCTGCCATCCTTATCTCTGTCTCTCTGTCTGTCTCTCTGTCTGTCTGATCCAATGGAACTGGAGATGGGCCACCATAAGGTGCTGGTAGTTTATCCCAGGTTCTCTGAAAGAGGAGACAATGCTGTTAATTGTTGAGCCCTCTCAGTGGCCCCACACATCTTTAAATTTTTAGATGTATATGCGAGGCTGTGTTTATGTACATCATATGCAGACCATAAGAGGGATTTAGATTCTCCAGAATCTGACACCCTCTTCTGGAGTGTCTGAAAGCAGCTACAGTGTACATATATCTAATAAATACATAAATAAATATATAAATAAACATTTTTTAAAAAGGATAAGAAAGAAAGAAAGACCAGGCAGGCCTGCCATCCTTATCACTGTCTGTATGTCTGTCTGTCTGATCCCCTGGAACTGGAGATGGGCCACCATATAGTTGCTGGTAGTTGATCCCAGGTACTCTGGAAGAGGAGACAATGCTGTTAATTGTTGAACTTTTAGAGTGGCCCCACCCTTCTATAAATTTTTAGAAGTATATGTGAGGCTGTGTTTATGTACATCATATGCAGACCATAAGAGGGATTTAGATTCTCCAGAATCTGACACCCTCTTCTGGAGTGTCTGAACAGCTACAGTGTACTTATATCTAATAATAAATAAATAAATAAATAAATAAATAAATAAACGAACATTTTTTTAAAAAAAGGATGAGAAAGAAAGAAAGACCAGGCAGGCCTGCCATCCTTATCACTGTCTGTCTTTCTGTCTGATCCCCTGGAACTGGAGATGGGCCACCTTTTAGGTGCTGGTAGTTGATCCCAGGTTCTCTGGAAGAGGAGACAATGCTGTAAATTGTTGAGTCCTTTCAGTGGCCCCACCTATTTATAATTTTTAGAAGGATATGTGAGGCTGTGTTTATGTACATCATATTCAGACCATAAGAGGGATTTAGATTCTCTAGAATCTGACACCCTCTTCTGGAGTGTCTGAAGACGGCTACAGTGTACTTATATCTAATAAATACATAAATAAATAAATAAATAAATAAATAAATAAATAAATAAAATATAAACATTTTTTTAAAATATAAGAAATAAAGAAAGACCAGGCAGGCCTGCCATCCATATCTCTGTCTCTCTGTCTGTCTGTCTGTCTGATCCCCTGGAACTGGAGATGGGCCAACATAAGGTGCTGGTAGTTTATCCCAGGTTCTCTGAAAGAGGAGACAATGCTGTTAATTGTTGAGCCCTCTCAGTGGCCCCACACATCTTTAAATTTTTAGAAGTATATGCAAGGCTGTGTTTATGTACCGAATATGCAGACCATAAGAGGGATTTAGATTCTCCAGAATCTGACACCCTCTTCTGGAGTGTCTGAAGACAGCTACAGTGTACATATATCTAATAAATACATACATAAATATATAAATAAACATTTTTTTAAAAGGATAAGAAAGAAAGAAAGACCAGGCAGGCCTGCCATCCTTATCACTGTCTGTATGTCTGTCTGTCTGATCCCCTGGAACTGGAGATGGGCCACCATATAGTTGCTGGTAGTTGATCCCAGGTACTCTGGAAGAGGAGACAATGCTGTTAATTGTTGAGCTTTTAGAGTGGCCCCACCCTTCTTTAAATTTTTAGAAGTATATGTGAGGCTGTGTTTATGTACATCATATGCAGACCATAAGAGGGATTTAGATTCTCCAGAATCTGACAACCTCTTCTGGAGTATCTGAACAGCTACAGTGTACTTATATCTAATAAATAAATAAATAAATAAATAAATAAATAAATAAATAAATAAATAAACGAACATTTTTTTTAAAAAAGGATAAGAAAGAAAGAAAGACCAGGCAGGCCTGCCATCCTTATCACTGTCTGCCTGTCTGTCTGTCTGATCCCCTGGAACTGTAGATGGGCCACCTTTTAGGTGCTGGTAGTTGATCCCAGGTTCTCTGGAAGAGGAGACAATGCTGTTAATTGTTGAGTCCTTTCAGTGGCCCCACCTATTTATAATTTTTAGACGTATATGTGAGGCTGTGTTTATGTACATCATATTCAGACCATAAGAGGGATATAGATTCTCTAGAATCTGACACCCTCTTCTGGAGTGTCTGAAGACGGCTACAGTGTACTTATATCTAATTAATAAATAAATAAATAAATAAATAAATAAATAAATAAATAAATAAATAAACAATTTTTAAAAAGTATAAGAAATAAAGAAAGACCAGGCAGGCCTGCCATCCTTATCTCTGTCTCTCTGTCTGTCTGTCTGTCTGTCTGATCCACTGGAACTGGAGATGGGCCACCATAAGGTGCTGGTAGTTTATTCCAGGTTCTCTGTAAGAGGAGACAATGCTGTTAATTGTTGAGCCCTCTCAGTGGCCCCACACATCTTTAAATTTTTAGAAGTATATGCGAGGCTGTGTTTATGTACATCATATGCAGACCATAAGAGGGATTTAGATTCTCCAGAATCTGACACCCTCTTCTGGAGTGTCTGAAAGCAGCTACAGTGTACATATATCTAATAAATACATAAATAAATATATAAATAAACATTTTTTTAAAAAGGATAAGAAAGAAAGAAAGACCAGGCAGGCCTGCCATCCTTATCACTGTCTGTATGTCTCTCTGCCTGATCCCCTGGAACTGGAGATGGGCCACCATATAGTTGCTGGTAGTTGATCCCAGGTACTCTGGAAGAGGAGACAATGCTGTTAATTGTTGAGCTTTTAGAGTGGCCCCACCCTTCTTTAAATTTTTAGAAGTATATGTGAGGCTGTGTTTATGTACATCATATGCATACCATAAGTGGGATTTAGATTCTCCAGAATATGACACCCTCTTCTGGAGTGTCTGAACAGCTACAGTGTACTTATATTTAATAATAAATAAATAAATAAATAAATAAATAAATAAATAAATAAATAAACATTTTTTTAAAAAAAGGATAAGAAAGAAAGAAAGACCAGGCAGGCCTGCCATCCTTATCACTGTCTGTCTCTCTGTCTGTCTGATCCCCTGGAACTGGAGATGGGCCACCTTTTAGGTGCTGGTAGTTGATCCCAGGTTCTCTGGAAGAGGAGACAATGCTGTTAATTGTTGAGTGCTTTCAGTGGCCCCACATATTTATAATTTTTAGAAGTATATGTGAGGCTGTGTTTATGTACATCATATTCAGACCATAAGAGGGATTTAGATTCTCTAGAATCTGACACCCTCTTCTGGAGTGTCTGAAGACGGCTACAGTGTACTTATATCTAATAAATAAATAAATAAATAAATAAATAAATAAATAAATAAACATTTTTTAAAAATTATAAGAAATAAAGAAAGACCAGGCAGGCCTGCCATCCTTATCTCTGTCTCTCTGTCTGTCTGTCTGTCTGTCTGATCCACTGGAACTGGAGAAGGGCCACCATAAGGTGCTGGTAGTTTATCCCAGGTTTCTGAAAGAGGAGACAATGCTGTTACTTGTTGAGACCTCTCATTGGCCCCACACATCTTTAAATTTTTAGAAGTATATGTGAGGCTGTGTTTATGTACATCATATGTAGACCATAAGAGGGATTTAGATTCTCCAGAATCTGACACCCTCTTCTGGGGTGTCTGAAGACAGCTACAGTGTACTTATATCTAATAAATACATAAATAAATATATAAATAAACATTTTTTTGAAAAGGATAAGAAAGAAAGAATGACCAGGCAGGCCTGCCATCCTTATCACTGTCTGTATGTCTGTCTGTCTGATCCCCTGGAACTGGAGATGGGCCACCATATAGTTGCTGGTAGTTGATCCCAGGTACTCTGGAAGAGGAGACAATGCTGTTAATTGTTGAGCTTTTAGAGTGGCCCCACCCTTCTTTAATTTTTTAGAAGTATATGTGAGGCTGTGTTTATGTACATCATATGCAGACCATAAGAGGGATTTAGATTCTCCAGAATCTGACACCCTCTTCTGGAGTGTCTGAACAGCTACAGTGTACTTATATCTAATAAATAAATAAATAAATAAATAAATAAATAAATAAATAAATAAACGAACATTTTTTTAAAAAAAGGATAAGAAAGAAAGAAAGACCAGGCAGGCCTGCCATATTTATCACTGTCTGTCTGTCTGTCTGTCTGATCCCCTGGAACTGTTGATGGGCCACCTTTTAGGTGCTGGTAGTTGATCCCAGGTTCTCTGGAAGAGGAGACAATGCTGTTAATTGTTGAGTCCTTTCAGTGGCCCCACCTATTTATAATTTTTAGACGTATATGTGAGGCTGTGTTTATGTACATCATATTCAGAACATAAGAGGGATTTAGATTCTCTAGAATCTGACACCCTCTTCTGGAGTGTCTGAAGACGGCTACAGTGTACTTATATCTAATAAATACATAAATAAATAAATAAATAAATAAATAAATAAACAATTTTTAAAAAGTATAAGAAATAAAGAAAGACCAGGCAGGCCTGCCATCCTTATCTCTGTCTCTCTGTCTGTCTGTCTGTCTGTCTGATCCACTGGAACTGGAGATGGGCCACCATAAGGTGCTGGTAGTTTATCCCAGGTTCTCTGAAAGAGGAGACAATGCTGTTAATTGTTGAGCCCTCTCAGTGGCCCCACACATCTTTAAATTTTTAGAAGTATATGCGAGGCTGTGTTTATGTACATCATATGCAGACCATAACAGGGATTTAGATTCTCCAGAATCTGACACCCTCTTCTGGAGTGTCTGAAGCAGCTAAGGTGTACATATATCTAATAAATACATAAATAAATATATAAATAAACATTTTTTTAAAAAGGATAAGAAAGAAAGAAAGACCAGGCAGGCCGGCCATCCTTATCACTGTCTGTATGTCTGTCTGTCTGATCCCCTGGAACTGGAGATGGGCCACCATATAGTTGCTGGTAGTTGATCCTAGGTACTCTGGAAGAGGAGACAATGCTGTTAATTGTTGAGCTTTTAGAGTGGCCCCACCCTTCTTTAAATTTTTAGAAGTATATGTGAGGCTGTGTTTATGTACATCATATACATACCATAAGTGGGATTTAGATTCTCCAGAATATGATACCCTCTTCTGGAGTGTCTGAACAGCTACAGTGTACTTATATCTAATAATAAATAAATAAATAAATAAATAAATAAATAAATAAATAAATAAATAAACATTTTTTTTAAAAAAGGATAAGAAAGAAAGACCAGGCAGGCCTGCCATCCTTATCACTGTCTGTCTCTCTGTCTGTCTGATCCCCTGGAACTGGAGATGGGCCACCTTTTAGGTGCTGGTAGTTGATCCCAGGTTCTCTGGAAGAGGAGACAATGCTGTTAATTGTTGAGTCCTTTCAGTGGCCCCACCTATTTATAATTTTTAGAAGTATATGTGAGGCTGTGTTTATGTACATCATATTCAGACCATAAGAGGGATTTAGATTCTCTAGAATCTGACACCCTCTTCTGGAGGGTCTGAAGATGGCTACAATGTACTTATATCTAATAAATACATAAATAAATAAATAAATAAATAAATAAACATTTTTTAAAAAGTATAAGAAATAAAGAAAGACCAGGCAGACCTGCCATCCTTATCTCTGTCTCTCTGTCTGTCTGTCTGTCTGTCTGATCCACTGGACCTGGAGATGGGCCACCATAAGGTGCTGGTAGTTTATCCCAGGTTCTCTGAAAGAGGAGACAATGCTGTTAATTGTTGAGGCCTCTCAGTGGCCCCACACATCTTTAAATTTTTAGAAGTATATGTGAGGCTCTGTTTATGTACATCATATGCAGACCATAAGAGGGATTTAGATTCTCCAGAATGACACCCTATTCTGGAGTGTCTGAAGACAGCTACAGTGTACTTATATCTAATAAATACATAAATAAATAAATAAATAAATAAATAAATAAATAAATAAACATTTTTTTAAAAAGGATAAGAAAGAAAGAAAGACCAGGCAGGCCTGCCATCCTTATCACTGTCTGTATGTCTGTCTGTCTGATCCCCTGGAACTGGAGATGGGACACCATATAGTTGCTGGTAGTTGATCCCAGGTACTCTAGAAGAGGAGACAATGCTGTTAATTGTTGAGCTTTTAGAGTGGCCCCACCTTTCTTTAATTTTTAGAAGTATATGTGAGGCTGTGTTTATGTACATCATATGCAGACCATAAGAGGGATTTAGATTCTCCAGAATCTGACACACTCTTCTGGAGTGTCTGAACAGCTACAGTGTACTTATATCTAATAATAAATAAATAAATAAATAAATAAATAAATAAATAAATAAATAAACATTTTTTTTAAAAAAGGATAAGAAAGAAAGATAGACCAGGCAGGCCTGCCATCCTTATCACTGTCTGTCTGTCTGTCTGTCTGATCCCCTGGAACTGGAGATGGGCCACCTTTTAGGTGCTGGTAGTTGATCGCAGGTACTCTGGAAGAGGAGACAATGCTGTTAATTGTTGAGCTTTTAGAGTGGCCCCACCCTTCTTTAAATTTTTAGAAGTATATGTGAGGCTGTGTTTATGTACATCATATGCAGTAAATAAGAGGGATTTAGATTCTCCAGAATATGACACCCTCTTTTGAAGTGTCTGAAGACAGCTACAGTGTACTTATATCTAATAAATATATATATAAATAAATAAACATTTTTAAAATGTATAAGAAGAAAGAAAAACCAGGCAGGCCTGCAATCCTTGTCTGTCTGTATGTATGTATGTCTGTCTGATCCCCTGGAACTGGAGATGGGCCACAATATAGGTGCTGGTAGTTGATCCCAGGTCCTCTGGAAGAGGAGACAATGCTGTTAATTGTTGAGCCCTTTCAGTGGCCCCAACCATCTTTAAATTTTTAGAAGTATATGTGAGGCTGTGTTTATGTACATCATATGCAGACCATAAGAGGGATATAGATTATCCAGAATCTGACACCCTCTTCTGGAGAGTCTGAAGACAGCTACAGTGTACTTATATCTAATAAATAAATAAATAAATAAATAAATAAATAAATAAATAAATAAATTAATGAATAAATAAATAAATAAATAAATAAATAAATAAACAATTTTAAAAAGGATAAGAAAGAAAGAAAAATCAGGCAGGCCTGCCATTCTTATCTCTGTCTGTCTGTCTGTCTGTCTGATCCCCTGCAACTTGAGATGGGCCACCACATAGTTGCTGGTAGTTGATCCCATGTTCTCTGGAAGAGGAGACAATGGTGTTAATTGTTGAGCCCTTTCAGTGGGCCCACCCATCTTTAAATTTTTAGAAGTATATGTGAGGCTGTGTTTATGTACATCATATGCAGACCATAAGAGGGATTTAGATTCTCCAGAATCTGACACCCTCTTCTGGAGTGTCTGAACAGCTACAGTGTACTTATATTTAATAATAAATAAATAAATAAATAAATAAATAAATAAATAAACATTTTTTTAAAAAAAGGATAAGAAAGAAAGAAAGACCAGGCAGGCCTGCCATCCTTATCACTGTCTGTCTGTCTGTCTGTCTGATCCCCTGGAACTGGAGATGGGCCACCCTTTAGGTGCTGGTAGTTGATCCCAGGTTCTCTGGAAGAGGAGACAATGCTGTTAATTGTTGAGTCCTTTCAGTGGCCCCACCTATTTATAATTTTTAGACGTATATGTGAGGCTGTGTTTATGTACATCATATTCAGAACATAAGAGGGATTTAGATTCTCTAGAATCTGACACCCTCTTCTGGAGTGTCTGAAGACAGCTACAGTGTACTTATATCTAATGAATACATAAATAAATAAATAAATAAATAAATAAATAAATAAATAAACCATTTTTAAAAAGTATAAGAAATAAAGAAAGACCAGGCAGGGCTGCCATCCTTATCTCTGTCTCTCTGTCTGTCTGTCTGTCTGTCTGATCCACTGGAACTGGAGATGGGCCACCATAAGGTGCTGGTAGTTTATCCCAGGTTCTCTGAAAGAGGAGACAATGCTGTTAATTGTTGAGCCCTCTCAGTGGCCCCACACATCTTTAAATTTTTAGAAGTATATGCGAGGCTGTGTTTATGTACATCATATGCAGACCATAAGAGGGATTTAGATTCTCCAGAATCTGACACCCTCTTCTGGAGTGTCTGAAGACAGCTACAGTGTACTTATATCTAATAAATATATATATAAATAAATAAACATTTTTAAAATGTATAAGAAGAAAGAAAAACCAGGCAGGCCTGCAATCCTTGTCTGTCTGTCTGTATGTATGTCTGTCTGATCCCCTGGAACTGGAGATGGGCCACAATATAGGTGCTGGTAGTTGATCCCAGGTCCTCTGGAAGAGGAGACAATGCTGTTAATTGTTGAGCCCTTTCAGTGGCCCCAACCATCTTTAAATTTTTAGAAGTATATGTGAGGCTGTGTTTATGTACATCATATGCAGACCATAAGAGGGATATAGATTATCCAGAATCTGACACCCTCTTCTGGAGAGTCTGAAGACAGCTACAGTGTACTTATATCTAATAAATAAATAAATTAATTAATTAATTAATTAATGAATAAATAAATAAATAAGTAAACAATTTTAAAAAGGATAAGAAAGAAAGAAAAATCAGGCAGGCCTGCCATTCTTATCTCTGTCTGTCTGTCTGTCTGTCTGATCCCCTGCAACTTGAGATGGGCCACCACATAGTTGCTGGTAGTTGATCCCATGTTCTCTGGAAGAGGAGACAATGGTGTTAATTGTTGAGCCCTTTCAGTGGGCCCACCCATCTTTAAATTTTTAGAAGTATATGTGAGGCTGTGTTTATGTACATCATATGCAGACCATAAGAGGGATTTAGATTCTCCAGAATCTTACACCCTCTGCTGGAGTGTCTGAACAGCTACAGTGTACTTATATCTAATAATAAATAAATAAATAAATAAATAATTAAATAAATAAATAAATAAATAAACATTTTTTTAAAAAAAGCATAAGAAAGAAAGAAAGACCAGGCAGGCCTGCCATCCTTATCACTGTCTGTCTGTCTGTCTGTCTGATCCCCTGGAACTGGAGATGGGCTACCTTTTAGGTGCTGGTAGTTGATCCCAGGTTCTCTGGAAGAGGAGACAATGCTGTTAATTGTTGAGTCCTTTCAGTGGCCCCACCTATTTATAATTTTTAGAAGTATATGTGAGCTGTGTTTATGTACATCATATTCAGACCATTAGAGGGATTTAGATTCTCTAGAATCTGACACCCTCTTCTAGAGTGTCTGAAGACGGCTACAATGTACTTATATCTAATAAATACATAAATAAATAAATAAATAAATAAATAAATAAATAAATAAACATTTTTTAAAAAGTATAAGAAATAAAGAAAGACCAGGCAGACCTGCCATCCTTATCTCTGTCTCTCTGTCTGTCTGTCTGTCTGTCTGATCCACTGGAACTGGATATGGGCCACCATAAGGTGCTGGTAGTTTATCCCAGGTTCTCTGAAAGAGGAGACACTGCTGTTAATTGTTGAGCCCTCTCAGTGGCCCCATACATCTTTAAATTTTTAGAAGAATATGTGAGGCTCTGTTTATGTACATCATATGCAGACCATAAGAGGGATTTAGATTCTCCAGAATCTGACACCCTCTTCTGGAGTGTCTGAAGACAGCTACAGTGTACTTATATCTAATAAATACATAAATAAATAAATAAATAAATAAACATTTTTTTAAAAAGGATAAGAAAGAAAGAAAGACCAGGCAGGCCTGCCATCCTTATCACTGTCTGTATGTCTGTCTGTCTGATCCTCTGGAACTGGAGATGAACCACCATATAGTTGCTGGTAGTTGATCCCAGGTACTCTGGAAGAGGAGACAATGCTGTTAATTGTTGAGCTTTTAGAGTGGCCCCACCCTTCTTTAAATTTTTAGAAGTATATGTGAGGCTGTGTTTATGTACATCATATGCAGTCCATAAGGGGGATTTAGATTCTCCAGAATATGACACCCTCTTCTGAAGTGTCTGAAGACAGCTACAGTGTACTTATATCTAATAAATATATATATAAATAAATAAACATTTTTAAAATGTATAAGAAGAAAGAAAAACCAGGCAGGCCTGCAATCCTTGTCTGTCTGTCTGTATGTCTGTCTGTCTGATCGCCTGGAACTGGAGATGGGCCACAATATAGTTGCTGGTAGTTGATCCCAGGTCCTCTGGAAGAGGAGACAATGTTGTTAATTGTTGCGCCCTATCAGTGGCCCTACCCATCTTTAAATATTTAGAAGTATATGTGAGGCTGTGTTTATGTACATCATATGCAGACCATAAGAGGGATTTAGATTCTCCAGAATCTGACACCCTCTTCTGGAGAGTCTGAAGACAGCTACAGTGTACTTATATCTAATAAATACATAAATAAATAAATAAATAAATAAATAAATTGATGAATAAATAAATAAATAAAAAATTTTAAAAAGGATAAGAAAGAAAGAAAAATCAGGCAGGCCTGCAATCCTTGTCTGTCTGTCTGTATGTCTGTCTGTCTGATCGCCTGGAACTGGAGATGGGCCACAATATAGTTGCTGGTAGTTGATCCCAGGTCCTCTGGAAGAGGAGACAATGCTGTTAATTGTTGAGCCCTTTCAGTGGCCCCAACCATCTTTAAATTTTTAGAAGTATATGTGAGGCTGTGTTTATGTACATCATATGCAGACCATAAGAGGGATATAGATTCTCCATAATCTGACACCCTCTTCTGGAGAGTCTGAAGACAGCTACAGTGTACTTATATCTAATAAATACATAAATAAATAAATAAATAAATAAATAAATAAACATTTTTTAAAAAGTATAAGAAATAAAGAAAGACCAGGCAGGCCTGCCATCCATATCTCTGTCTCTCTGTCTGTCTGTCTGTCTGATCCCCTGGAACTGGTGATGGGCCACCTTTTAGGTGCTGGTAGTTGATCCCAGGTTCTCTGGAAGAGGAGACAATGCTGTTAATTGTTGAGCCCTTTCAGTGGCCCCACCCATCTTTAAATTTTTAGAAGTATATGCAAGGCTGTGTTTATGTACCGAATATGCAGACCATAAGAAGGATTTAGATTCTCCAGAATCTGACACCCTCTTTTGGAGTGTCTGAAGACAGCTACAGTGTACTTATATCTAATAAATTCATAAATAAACAAATAAACATTTTTAAAAAAGGATAATAAAGAAAGAGAGACCAGGCAGGCCTGCCATCCTTGTCTGTCTGTCTGTCTGTCTGATCCCCTGGAACTGGAGATGGGCCACCATATAATTGCTGGTAGTTGATCCCAGGTTCTCTGGAAGAGGAGTCAGTGCTGTTAATTGTTGATCCCTTTCAGTGGCCCCACCCATCTTTAAATTTTTAGAAGTATATGTGAGGCTGTGTTCATATACATCATATGCAGGCCATAAGAGTGATATAGATTCTCCAGAATCTGACACCCTCTTCGGGAGTGTTTGAAGACAGCTACAGTGTACTTATATCTAATAAATACATACTTAAATTAATAAACATTTTTTTAAAAGGATAAGAAAGAAGGAAAGACAAGGTAGGCCTGCCATCCTTAACTCTATCTGTCTGTATGTTTGTCTGTCTGTCTGATATCCTGGAACTGGAGATGGGCCACCATATAGTTGCTGGTAGTTGATCCCAGGTTCTCTATAAGAGGAGACAATGCTGTTAATTGTTGATCCCTTTCATTGGACCCACACATCTTTAAATTTTTAGATGTAAATGTGAGGCTGTGTGTATGTACATCATATGCAGACCATAAGAGGGATATAGATTCTCCAGAATCTGACACCCTCTTCTGGAGTGTCTGAAGACAGCTACAGTGTATGTATATCTAATAAATACATAAATAAATAAATAAATAAATAAATAAATAAACAAACATTTTTAAAAGGGATAAGAAAGAAAGAAAAACCAGGCAGGCCTGCCATCTTTGTCTGTCTTTCTCTCTGTCTGTCTGTCTTGCCTAGCCCCTTGAGTAGCCTAGCCTAGTCCCTTGCCTTGACTAGCCCAGCCCCTTGCCTAGCCTAGCCTAGCCCAGCCCTGCCTTGCCTAGCCCTGCCTATCCCTGTCTTTAACCAGGCTGGCCTCGAACTCAGAAACTGACTGCCTCTGCCTCCAGAGTGCTCTCATCAAGAGCTCGAGCCACCACTGACTGTTGGGTTTTCTAAGACTTACATAGGTATGGTCTGTTTCTCAGCTGTGAAACCCTAATTAACACGTGTAGTCTGTCCTAGGTCAGCCATAGCTACAGACTGAGGCCTTTTCTAAAACAAAACAAAAGAAAACAAAAAAATAGAAATAATAAAATAAATAAATTAAGCAACCACATGATATCTTTTCTTTCTTTCAATGATACTCAGAGCTTGAAGCAGTTCACCCATGAGACCTCAGCTCCGGACGTTGAGGCTCTTTCCCTAACATGTATTATGGCTGAACCTGAGGGGTTCTACTGCTGATTTGTGTCCCCCACTTTAAAAAAATAGTTGTTTTCAAAGGCTGCAGGTTCTTAGCCCTGTTCCTTGTTACAGTTGAGTCACAGCCCTGAAAGTTCAGTGGTAGTTAAAGGCACTGAGAAGGGCTTCCTATAGACATCAAAGACCAAGTCTTTGTTTTTAAAAAGTTAATCTGGATTCCCCCACACCCTGGCATCCTTAGAATTCCTAGAAAGGAAGGTAGGGACCTGGGCAGAAGGGTGCAAGGCTACTGGTGTTTGTAAGTGGTAACAGAAAGCTTTCTCTTGTTGGTACCCTACCCCAAGTTACACTGTCACTTCTTTTTCCTAGTAATTGTTTTGTCGGTTTGTATTCTCAACATAGACCCTTTTCCTTCCTAACCTTGGCTGTCCTGAACCTTACTGTCCTTGAACTCAGTGATTTGCCTGTCTTGCTGGGATGAAACTGTGAGCTACCATCCAGAAGGAAGCACCCTGCTGAGGTTAGATTGGGGTCTCTTCCATTTTCCTCTATGAACATGCATATGGCAGGCCTGATCTTTCTTTTTTACTTTTCCTTTTCTTTTTAAAGATTTATTTACTTATTATATTTAAGTATGCTGTAGCTATCTTCAGACAGTCCAGAAGAGGGTGTCAGATTCTGAAGAATCTAAATCATTCTTATTGTCTGCATATGATGTATATAAACACAGCCTCACATATACTCAAAAAAAAAAAAAAGAAAAAGAAAGATGTGGCTACAGAGAGGGCTCAACAATTAAGAGCATTGTCTCCTCTTCCAGAGAACCTGTGCTCAATTACCAGTATTATATATGGTGGCCCATCTCCAGTTCCAGGGGATCTAATACTCTGTTCTGGAGTCTGTGGGCACAGCATACACATGCAAAACATTCTTACACAATCATTGAGAGAGGAGAGAGAGGGGTTGAGAGAGAGGGTAGGTAATCATACCTCCTGACGAGTTTGAAGACCTGAGCTTCATCACTCACACAAATAAATAAATGCAAAATATTTTTTTATAAATAAACTCTGCCATTGCCCTTTAAAAATTCCTAGAAAACAAGTTTTATAAGCAACAGTTATATTTACTATATCTAAAGGACAGTCATGAGCATATTCAATAAATAGAAAAAGGCCTGTTAGTCTTAGAAATGGAAAAGACAAACCAAGGAAGGTTTGCAATTACATAATGAGGCAGCTCAGCCCAGCTCTAAGGTTGGAAATAAGACTCAAGAATAGGATACACCTGAAGACAGCCAGCCATTGTTTTTTGTTTTGGAGGCTGAAAGGATACACCTGAAGACAGCCAATGCTGTGTGATGGTGATCTGGTATTTTTTTTTTTAATTTTTAAAAACTTTAACACTTTTTATAAAACTTTTATAAAAACTTTTTATTATAAACTTTCCTTTCTTTCTTTCCTCACCCTAGCCCCTACCCTAGCCCTGTCTTTCACCAGGGTGGCCTCAAACTCAGAAACTGACTGCCTCTGCCTACAGAGTGCTCTCATTAAGAGCTTGAGCCACCACTGAATGTAGGGTTTTCTAAGCCTTACCTTGCTCTTGGTGTCTGTTCTCAGCTGTGAAACCCTAATTAACACAAGTAGGCAGTCCTGGGTCAGCCAGAGCTACAGACTGAGGACTTCTCTAAAAACAAATAAAATAAAACAAAACAACAAATAGAAATAATAAAATACATAAATTAAGTAACCACAGCATAGCTTTTCTCTATCTAGGTGGTACTCAGAAATTCCAGAAGTTGGCCTGTGACACCTCAGCTCAGTATATGTGAGGCTGTGTTTATGTACATCATATGCAGACCATAAGAGGGATTTACATTACCAGAATCTGACACCCTCCTCTGGAGTGTCTAAAGAAAGCTACAGTGTACTTATATCTAAGAAATACATAAATAAATAAATAAATAAATAAATAAATAAATATTTTTTAAAAAGGATAAGAAAGAAAGAAACACCAGGCAGGCCTGCCATCCTTATCTCTGTCTGCCTGTCTGTCTGATCCCCTGGAACTGGAGATGGGCCACCTTGTAGGTGCTGGTAGTTGATCCCACGTTCTCTGGAAGAGGAGACAATGCTGTTAATTGTTGAGCCCTTTCAGTGGCCCCACCCATTTTTAATTTTTAGAAGTATATGTGAGGCTGTGTTTATGTACATCATATTCAAATCATAAAAGGGATTTAGATTCTCCAGAATCTGACACCCTCTTCTGGAGTGTCTGAAGACGGCTACAGTGTACTTATATCTAATAAATAAATAAATAAATAAATAAATAAATAAATAAACATTTTTTAAATAGTATAAGAAATAAAGAAAGACCAGGCAGGCCTTCCATCCTTATCTCTGTCTCTCTGTCTGTCTGTCTGTCTGATCCACTGGAACTGGAGATGGGCCACCATAAGGTGCTGGTAGTTTATCCCAGGTTCTCTGAAAGAGGAGACAATGCTGTTAATTGTTGAGCCCTCTCACTGTCCCCACACATCTTTAAATTTTTAGAAGTATATGTGAGGCCTTGTTTATGTACATCATATGAAGACCATAAGAGGGATTTAGATTCTCCAGTATCTGACACCCTCTTCTGGAGTGTCTGAAGACAGCTACAGTGTACTTATATCTAATAAATACATACATAAATAAATAAATAAATAAATAAACAAACATTTTTTTTAAAAAGGATAAGAAAGAAAGAAAGACCAGGCAGGCCTGCCATCCTTATCACTGTCTGTATGTCTGTCTGTCTGATCCCCTGGAACTGGAGATGGGCCACCATATAGTTGCTGGTAGTTGATCCCAGGTACTCTGGAAGAGGAGACAATGCTGTTAATTGTTGAGCTTTTAGAGTGGCCCCACCCTTCTTTAAATTTTTAGAAGTATATGTGAGGCTGTGTTTATGTACATCATATGCAGACCATAAGAGGGATATAGATTCTCCAGAATCTGACACCCTCTTCTGGAGTGTCTGAAGACAGCTACAGTGTATGTATATCTAATAAATACATAAATAAATAAATAAATAAATAAATAAACAAACATTTTTTAAAAGGGATAAGAAAGAAAGAAAAACCAGGCAGGCCTGCCATCCTTGTCTGTCCTTCTCTCTGTCTGTCTGTCTTGCCTATCCCCTTGAGTAGCCTAGCCTAGTCCCTTGCCTTGACTAGCCCAGCCCCTTGCCTAGCCTAGCCTAGCCCAGCCCTGCCTTGCCTAGCCCTGCCTATCCCTGTCTTTAACCAGGCTGGCCTCGAACTCAGAAACTGACTGCCTCTGCCTCCAGAGTGCTCTCATCAAGAGCTCGAGCCACCACTGACTGTTGGGTTTTCTAAGACTTACATAGGTATGGTCTGTTTCTCAGCTGTGAAACCCTAATTAACACGTGTAGTCTGTCCTAGGTCAGCCATAGCTACAGACTGAGGCCTTTTCTAAAACAAAACAAAAGAAAACAAAAAATAGAAATAATAAAATAAATAAATTAAGCAACCACATGATATCTTTTCTTTCTTTCAATGATACTCAGAGCTTGAAGCAGTTCACCCATGAGACCTCAGCTCTGGACATTGAGGCTCTTTCCCTAACAAGTATTATGGCTGAACCTGAGGGGTTCTACTGCTGATTTGTGTCCCCCACTTTAAAAAAATAGTTGTTTTCAAAGGCTGCAGGTTCTTAGCCCTGTTCCTTGTTACAGTTGAGTCACAGCCCTGAAAGTTCAGTGGTAGTTAAAGGCACTGAGAAGGGCTTCCTATAGACATCAAAGACCAAGTCTTTGTTTTTAAAAAGTTAATCTGGATTACCCCACACCCTGGCATCCTTAAAATTCCTAGAAAGGAAGGCAGGGACCTGGGCAGAAGTGTGCAAGGCTACTGGTGTTTGTAAGTGGTAACAGAAAGCTTTCTCTTGTTGGTACCCTACCCCAAGTTACACTGTCACTTCTTTTTCCTAGTTGTTGTTTTGTCGGTTTGTATTCTCAACATAGACCCTTTTCCTTCCTAACCTTGGCTGTCCTGAACCTTACTGTCCTTGAACTCAATGATTTGCCTGTCTTGCTGGGATGAAACTGTGAGCTACCATCCAGAAGGAAGCACCCTGCTGAGGTTAGATTGGGGTCTCTCCCATTTTCCTCTATGAACATGCATATGGCAGGCCTGTTCTTTCTTTTTTACTTTTCCTTTTCTTTTTAAAGATTTATTTATTTATTATATTTAAGTATGCTGTAGCTATCTTCAGACAGTCCAGAAGAGGGTGTCAGAATCTGAAGAATCTAAATCATTCTTATTGTCTGCATATGATGTATATAAACACAGCCTCACATATACTCAAAAAAAAAAAAAGAAAGATGTGGCTACAGAGAGGGCTCAACAATTAAGAGCATTGTCTCCTCTTCCAGAGAACCTGGGCTCAATTACCAGTATTATATATGGTGGCCCATCTCCAGTTCCAGGGGATCTAATACTCTGTTCTGGAGTCTGTGGGCACAGCATACACATGAAAAACATTCTTACACAATCATTGAGAGAGGAGAGAGAGTGGTTGAGAGAGAGGGGAGGTAATCATACCTCCTGACGAGTTTGAAGACCTGAGCTTCATCACTCACACAAATAAATAAATGCAAAATATTTTTTTATAAATAAACTCTGCCATTGCCCTTTAAAAATTCCTAGAAAACAAGTTTTATAAGCAACAGTTATATTTACTATATCTAAAGGACAGTCATGAGCATATTCAATAAATAGAAAAAGGCCTGTTAGTCTTAGAAATGGAAAAGACAAACCAAGGAAGGTTTGCAATTACATAATGAGGCAGCTCAGCCCAGCTCTAAGGTTGGAAATAAGACTCGAGAATAGGATACAACTGAAGACAGTCAGCCATTGTTTTTTGTTTGGAGGCTGAAAGGATACACCTGAAGACAGCCAATGCTGTGTGATGGTGATCTGGTATTTTTTTTTTTTTTAATTTTTAAAAACTTTAACACTTTTTATAAAACTTTTATAAAAACTTTTTATTATAAACTTTTCTTTCTTTCTTTCTTTCTTTCCTCACCCTAGCCCCTACCCTAGCCCTGTCTTTCAACAGGGTGGCCTCAAACTCAGAAACTGACTGCCTCTGCCTACAGAGTGCTCTCATTAAGAGCTTGAGCCACCACTGAATGTAGGGTTTTCTAAGCCTTACCTTGCTCTTGGTGTCTGTTCCCAGCTGTGAAACCCTAATTAACACAAGTAGGCAGTCCTGGGTCAGCCAGAGCTACAGACTGAGGACTTCTCTAAAAACAAATAAAACAAAACAAAACAACAAATAGAAATAATAAAATACATAAATTAAGCAACCACAGCATAGCTTTTCTCTATCTAGGTGGTACTCAGAAATTCCAGCAGTTGGCCTGTGACACCTCAGCTCAGTATATGTGAGGCTGTGTTTATGTACATCATATGCAGACCATAAGAGGGATTTACATTCTCCAGAATCTGACACCCTCCTCTGGAGTGTCTAAAGAAAGCTACAGTGTACTTATATCTAAGAAATACATAAATAAATAAATAAATAAATAAATAAATAAATAAATAAATAAATATTTTTTAAAAAGGATAAGAAAGAAAGAAAGACCAGGCAGGCCTGCCATCCTTATCTCTGTCTGTCTGTCTGTCTGATCCCGTGGAACTGGAGATGGGCCACCTTGTAGGTGCTGGTAGTTGATCCCACGTTCTCTGGAAGAGGAGACAATGCTGTTAATTATTGAGCCCTTTCAGTGGCCCCACCCATTTTTAATTTTTAGAAGTATATGTGAGGCTGTGTTTATGTACATCTTATTCAAACCATAAGAGGGATTTAGATTCTCCAGAATCTGACACCCACTTCTGGAGTGTCTGAAGACGGCTGCAGTGTACTTATATCTAATAAATACATAAATAAATGAATAAATAAATAAATAAACATTTTTTTAAAGTATAAGAAATAAAGTAAGACCAGGCAGGCCTGCCATCCTTATCTCTGTCTCTCTGTCTGTCTGTCTGTCTGATCCACTGGAACTGGAGTTGGGCCACCATAAGGTGCTGGTAGTTTATCCCAGGTTCTCTGAAAGAGGAGACAATGCTGTTAATTGTTGAGCCCTCTCAGTGGCCCCACACATCTTTAAATTTTTAGAAGTATATGTGAGGCTTTGTTTATGTACATCATATGCAGACCATAACAGGGATTTAGATTCTCCAGAATCTGACACCCTCTTCTGGAGTGTCTGAAGACAGCTACAGTGTACTTATATCTAATAAATACATAAATAAATATATAAATAAACATTTTTTTAAAAAGGATAAGAAAGAAAGAAAGACCAGGCAGGCCTGCCATCCTTAGCACTGTCTGTATGTCTGTCTGTCTGATCCCCTGGAACTGGAGATGGGCCACCATATAGTTGCTGGTAGTTGATCCCAGGTACTCTGGAAGAGGAGACAATGCTGTTAATTGTTGAGCTTTTAGAGTGGCCCCACCCTTCTTTAAATTTTTAGAAGTATATGTGAGGCTGTGTTTATGTACATCATATGCAGACCATAAGAGGGATTGAGATTCTCCAGAATCTGACACGCTCATCTGTAGTGTCTGAAAAGCTACAGTGTACTTATATCTACTAAATACATAAATAAATAAATAAATAAATAAATAAATAAATAAATAAACATTTTTTAAAAAGGATAAGAAAGAAAGACCAGGCAGGCCTGCCATCCATATCTCTGCCTGTCTGTCTGTCTGTCTATCAGATACCCGGGAACTGGAGATGGGCCACCATATAGTTGCTGGTAGTTGATCCAAGGTTCTCTGGAAGAGGAGACAATGCTCTTAATTGTTGAGCCCTTTCAGTGGCCGCACACTTCTTTAAATATTTAGAAGTATATGTGAGGCTGTGTTTATGTACATCATATTCAAATTATAAGAGGATTTAGATTCTCCAGAATCTGACACCCTCTACTGGAGTGTCTGAAGACAGCTACACTGTACTTATATGTAATAAATAAATAAATAAATAAATAAATAAATAAATAAACATTTTTTAAAAAGGATAAGAAAGAAAGTAAGACCAGGCAGGCCTGCCATCCTTATCTCTGTCTGTCTGTCTGTCTGACCCCCTGGAACTGGAGATGGGCCACCATATATTTGCTGGTAGTTGATCCAAGGTTCTCTGGAAGAGGAGACAATGCTCTTAATTGTTGAGCCCTTTCAGTGGCCCAACACTTCTTTAAATATTTAGAAGTATATGTGAGCTGTGTTTATGTACATCATATTCAGATTATAAGAGGATTTAGATTCTCCAGAATCTGACACCATCTACTGGAGTGTCTGAAGACAGCTACAGTGTACTTATATATAATAAATAAATAAATAAATAAATAAATAAATAAACATTTTTTAAAAAGGATAAGAAAGAAAGTAAGACCAGGCAGGCCTGCCATCCTTATCTCTGTCTGTCTGTCTGTCTGTCTGTCTGTCTGATCCCCTGGAACTGGAGATGGGCTACCATATAGTTGCTGGTAGTTGATCCCAGGTTCTCTGGAAGAGGAGACAATGCTGTTAATTGTTGAGCCCTATCAGTGGCCCTACCCATCTTTAAATTTTTAGAAGTGTATGTGAGGCTGTGTTTATGTACATCATATGCAGACCAGAAGAGGGATTTAGATTCATCAGAATCTGACACCCTCTTCTGGAGTGTCTGAAGACAGCTACAGTGTACTTATATCTAATAAATACATAAATAAATACAATTTTTTTAAAAAGTATAAGAAAGAAAGAAAGACCAGGCAGGCCTGCCATCCTTATCCTTGTCTGTCTGTCTGTCTGTCTGATCCCCTGGGAGTGGAGATGGGCCACCATATAGTTGCAGGTAGTTGATCCCAGGTTCTCTGTAAGAGGAGATAATGCTGTTAATTGCTGAGCCCTTTCAGTGGCCCCCCCACCTTTAAATTTTAAGAAGTAAAGGTGAGGCTGTGTTTATGTACATCATATGCAGACCATAAGAGGGATTTAGATTCTCCAGAATATGACACCTTCTTCTGGAGTGTCTGAAGACGGCTACAGTGTACTTATATCTAATAAACATATAAATAAATAAATAAACATTTTTTAAAAAGGATAAGAAAGAAAGAAAGACCAGGCAGGCCTGCCATCCTTATCTCTGTCAGTCTGTCTGTCTGTCAGTCTGTCTGATCCCTTGGAACTGGAGATGGGCCACCATATAGTTGCTGTTAGTTGATCCCAGGTTCTCTGGAAAAGGAGACAATGCTGTTAATTGTTGAGCCCTTTCAGTGGCTCCAACTATCTTTAAATTTTTAGAAGTATATGTTAGGCTGTGTTTATGTACATAATATGCAGACCATAAGAGGGATTTATATTCTCCAGAATCTGACACCCTCTTCTGGAGTGTCTGAAGACAACTACAGTGTACTTATATCTAATAAATACATATATAAATAAATATAAATAAATAAATAAACATTATTTTAAAAGGATAAGAAAGAAAGAAAGACCAGGCAGGCCTGCCATCCTAATCTCTGTCTGTCTGTCTGTCTGTCTGATCCCCTGGAACTGGAGATGGGCCACCTTGTAGTTGCTGGTAGTTGATCCCAGGTTCTCTGGAAGAGGAGACAATGCTGTTAATTGTTGAGCCCTTTCAGTGGCCCCACCCATTTTTAATTTTTAGAAGTATATGTGAGGCTGTGTTTATGTACATCATATGCAGACCATAAGAGGGATTTAGATTCTCCAGAATCTGAGACCCTCTTCTGGAGTGTCTGAAGACAGCTACAGTGTACTTATATCTAATAAATACATAAATAAATATATAAATAAACATTTTTTTAAAAAGGATAAGAAACAAAGAAAGACCAGGCAGGCCTGCCATCCTTTTCACTGTCTGTATGTCTGTCTGTCTGATCCCCTGGAACTGGAGATGGGCCACCATATAGTTGCTGGTAGTTGATCCCAGGTACTCTGGAAGAGGAGACAATGCTGTTAATTGTTGAGCTTTTAGAGTGGCCCCACCCTTCTTTAAATTTTTAGAAGTATATGTGAGGCTGTGTTTATGTACATCATATGCAGACCATAAGAGGGATTTAGATTCTCCAGAATCTGACACCCTCCTCTGGAGTGTCTAAAGAAAGCTACAGTGTACTTATATCTAAGAAATACATATAAAAATAAATAAACATTTTTAAAATGTATAAGAAAGAAAGAAAAACCAGGCAGGCCTGCAATCCTTGTCTGTCTGTCTGTCTGTATGTCTGTCTGATCCCCTGGAACTGGAGATGGGCCACAATATAGTTGCTGGTAGTTGATCCCAGGTCCTCTGGAAGAGGAGACAATGCTGTTAATTGTTGAGCCCATTCAGTGGCCCCACCCATCTTTAAATTTTTAGAAGTATATGTGAGGCTGTGTTTATGTACATCATATGCAGACCATAAGAGGGATTTAGATTCTCCAGAAGATGACACACTCTTCTAGAGTGTCTGAAGACAGCTACAGTGTACTTATATCTAATAAATTCATAAATGAACAAATAAACATTTTTTAAAAAGGATAATAAAGAAAGAGAGACCAGGCAGGCCTGCCATCCTTGTTTGTCTGTCTGTCTGTCTGTCTGATCCCCTGGAACTGGAGATGGGCCACCATATAATTGCTGTTAGTTGATCCCAGGTTCTCTGGAAGAGGAGTCAGTGCTATTAATTGTTGAGCCCTTTCAGTGGCCCCACCCATCTTTAAATTTTTAGAAGTATATGTGAGGCTGTGTTCATGTACATCATATGCAGACCATAAGAGGGATATAGATTCTCCAGAATCTGACACCCTCTTCGGGAGTGTTTGAAGACAGCTACAGTGTTCTTACATCTAATAAATACATACTTAAATTAATAAACATTTTTTTAAAAAGGATAAGAAAGAATGAAAGACCAGGTAGGCCTGTCATTCTTAACTCTATCTGTCTGTCTGTCTGTCTGTCTGATCCCCTGGAACTGGAGATGGGCCACCATATAGTTGCTGGTAGTTGATCCCATGTTCTCTATAAGAGGAGACAATGCTGTTAATTGTTGATCCCTTTCATTGGCCCCACACATCTTTAAATTTTTAGAAGTAAATGTGAGGCTGTGTTGATGTACATCATATGCAGACCATAAGAGGGATATAGATTCTCCAGAATCTGACACCCTCTTCTGGAGTGACTGAAGACAGCTACATTGTACTTATATCTAATAAATACATAAATAAATAAATAAACATTTTTTAAAAAGAATAAGAAAGAAAGAAAGACCAGGCAGGCCTGCCACCTTGTCTGTCTGTCTGTCTGTGTGTCTATCTGTCAGATACCCTGAAACTGAAGATGGGCCACCATATAGTTGCTGGTAGTTGATCCCAGGTTCTCTGGAAGAGGAGACAATGCTGTTAATTGTTGAGCCCTTTCAGTGGCCCCACCCATCTTTAAATTTTTAGAAGTATATGTGAGGCTGTGTTCATGTACATCATATGCAGACCATATGAGGGATATTGATTCTCCAGAATCTGACACCCTCTTCTGGAGAGTCTGAAGACAGCTACAGTGTACTTACATCTAATAAATACATAAATAAATAAATAAATAAATGAATAAATGAATAAATAAATAATTAAAATAATAAACATTTTTTAAAAAGGATAAGAAAGAAAGAAAAATCAGGCAGGACTGCCATCCTTATCTCTGTCTGTCTGTCTGTCTGTCTTATCCCCTGGAACTTGACATGGGCCACCATATAGTTGCTGGTAGTTGTTCCCACGTTCTCTGGAAGAAGAGACAATGCTGTTAATTGTTGAGCCCTTTCAGTGGGCCCACCCATCTTTAAATTTTTAGAAATATATGTGAGGCTGTGTTTATGTACATCATATGCAGACCATAAGAGGGTTTTAGATTCTCCAGAAGATGACACCCTCTTTTAGAGTGTCTGAAGACAGCTACCTTGTACTTAAATCTAATAAATACATACTTAAATTAATAAACATTTCTTAAAAGTATAAGAAAGAAAGAAAGAAAGACCAGGCAGGCCTCCATCCTTATCTCTGTCAGTCTGTCTGTCTGTCTGTCTGATCCCTTGGAACTGGAGATGGGCCACCATAAGGTGCTGGTAGTTTATCCCAGGTTCTCTGAAAGAGGAGACAATGCTGTTAATTGTTGAGCCCTCTCAGTGGCCCCACACATCTTTAAATTTTAAGAAGTATATGTGAGGCTGTGTTTATGTACATCATATGCAGACCATAAGAGGGATTTAGATTCTCCACAATCTGACACCCTCTTCTGGAGTGTCTGAAGACAGCTACAGTGTACTTATATCTAATAAATACATGAATAAATATAAAAATAAACATTTTTTTAAAAAGATAAGAAAGAAAGAAAGACCAGGCAGGCCTGCCATCCTTATCAATGTCTGTATGTCTGTCTGTCTGATCCCCTGGAACTGGAGATGGGCCACCATATAGTTGCTGGTAGTTGATCCCAGGTACTCTGCAAGAGGAGACAATGCTGTTAATTGTTGAGCCCTTTCAGTGGCGCCACCCATCTTTAAATATTTAGAGGTATATGTGAGGCTGTGTTTATGTACATCATATGCAGACCATAAGAGGGATTTAGATTCTCCAGAATCTGACACCCTCTTCTGGAGTGTCTGAAGACAGCTACAGTGTACTTATATCTAATAAATAAATAGATAAATAAATAAATAAATAAATAAACATTTTTTAAATAGTATAAGAAATAAAGAAAGACCAGGCAGGCCTGCCATCCATATCTCTGTCTGTCTATCTGATCCCCGGGAACTGGAGATGGGCCACCATATAGTGCTGGTAGTTGATCCAAGGTTCTCTGGAAGAGGAGACAATTCGGTTAATTCTTGAGCCCTTTCAGTGGCCCCACACTTCTTTAAATATTTAGAAGTTTATGTGAGGCTGTGTTTATGTACATCATATTCAGATTATAAGAGGATTTAGATTCTCCAGAATCTGACACCCTCTACTGGAGTGTCTGAAGACAGCTACAGTGTACTTATATATAATAAATAAATAAATAAATAAATAAACATTTTTTAAAAAGGATAAGAAAGAAAGTAAGACCAGGCAGGCCTGCCATCCTTATCTCTGTCTGTCTGTCTGTCTGTCTGTCTGATCCCCTGGAACTGGAGTTGGGCTACCATAAAGTTTCTGGTAGTTGATCCCAGGTTCTCTGGAAGAGAGGACAAGGCTGTTAATTGTTGAGCCATATCAGTGGCCCTACCCATCTTTAAATATTTAGAAGTATATGTGAGGCTGTGTTTATGTACATCATATGCAGACCATAAGAGGGATTTAGATTCTCCAGAATCTGACACCCTCTTCTGGAGTGTCTGAAGAAAGCTACAGTGTACTTATATCTAATAAATACATAAATAAATAAATAAATAAATAAATAAATAAATAAATAAACATTTTTTAAAAAGTATAAGAAATAAAGAAAGACCAGGCAGGCCTGCCATCCTTATCTCTGTCTCTCTGTCTGTCTGTCTGTCTGATCCACTGGAACTGGAGATGGGCCACCATAAGGTGCTGGTATTTTTTCCCAGGTTCTCTGAAAGAGGAGACAATGCTGTTAATTGTTGAGCCCTCTCAGTGGTCCCACACATTTTTAAATTTTTAGAAGTATATGTGAGGCTGTGTTTATGTACATCATATGCAGACCATAAGAGGGATTTAGATTCTCCAGAATCTGACACCCTCTTCTGGAGTGTCTGAAGACAGCTACAGTGTACTTATATCTAATAAATACATAAATAAATATATAAATAAACATTTTTTTAAAAAGGATATTAAAGAAAGAAAGACCAGGCAGGCCTGCCATCCTTTTCACTGTCTGTATGTCTGTCTGTCTGATCCCCTGGAACTGGAGATGGGCCACCATATAGTTGCTGGTAGTTGATCCCAGGTACTCTGGAAGAGGAGACAATGCTGTTAATTGTTGAGCCCTTTCAGTGGCGCCACCCATCTTTAAATATTTAGAGGTATATGTGAGGCTGTGTTTATGTACATCATATGCAGACCATAAGAGGGATTTAGATTCTCCAGAATCTGACACCTTCTTCTGGAGTGTCTGAAGACAGCTACAGTGTACTTATATCTAATAAATACATGAATAAATATATAAATAAACATTTTTTTTAAAAAGGATAAGAAAGAAAGAAAGACCAGGCAGGCCTGCCATCCTTATCACTGTCTGTATGTCTGTCTGTCTGATCCCCTGGAACTCGAGATGGGCCACCATATAGTTGCTGGTAGTTGATCCCAGGTACTCTGGAAGAGGAGACAATGCTGTTAATTGTTGAGCCCTTTCAGTGGCGCCACCCATCTTTAAATATTTAGAGGTATATGTGAGGCTGTGTTTATGTACATCATATGCAGACCATAAGAGGGATTTAGATTCTCCAGAATCTGACACCCTCTTCTGGAGTGTCTGAAGACAGCTACAGTGTACTTATATCTAATAAATAAATAGATAAATAAATAAATAAACATTTTTTAAAAAGTATAAGAAATAAAGAAAGACCAGGCAGGCCTGCCATCCATATCTCTGTCTGTCTGTCTGTCTGTCTATCTGATCCCCGGGAACTGGAGATGGGCCACCATATAGTTGCTGGTAGTTGATCCCAGGTACTCTGCAAGAGGAGACAATGCTGTTAATTGTTGAGCCCTTTCAGTGGCGCCACCCATCTTTAAATATTTAGAGGTATATGTGAGGCTGTGTTTATGTACATCATTTGCAGACCATAAGAGGGATTTAGATTCTCCAGAATCTGACACCCTTTTCTGGAGTGTCTGAAGACAGCTACAGTGTACTTATATCTAATAAATAAATAGATAAATAAATAAATAAATAAATAAACATTTTTTAAATAGTATAAGAAATAAAGAAAGACCAGGCAGGCCTGCCATCCATATCTCTGTCTGTCTGTCTGTCTGTCTATCTGTTCCCCGGGAACTGGAGATGGGCCACCATATAGTCCTGGTAGTTGATCCAAGGTTCTCTGGAAGAGGAGACAATTCGGTTAATTGTTGAGCCCTTTCAGTGGCCCCACACTTCTTTAAATATTTAGAAGTTTATGTGAGGCTGTGTTTATGTACATCATATTCAGATTATAAGAGGATTTAGATTCTCCAGAATCTGACACCCTCTACTGGAGTGTCTGAAGACAGCTACAGTGTACTTATATATAATAAATAAATAAATAAATAAATAAATAAATAAATAAACATTTTTTAAAAAGGATAAGAAAGAAAGTAAGACCAGGCAGGCCTGCCATCCTTATCTCTGTCTGTCTGTCTGTCTGTCTGTCTGATCCCCTGGAACTGGAGTTGGGCTACCATAAAGTTTCTGGTAGTTGATCCCTGGTTCTCTGGAAGAGAGGACAAGGCTGTTAATTGTTGAGCCCTATCAGTGGCCCTACCCATCTTTAAATATTTAGAAGTATATGTGAGGCTGTGTTTATGTACATCATATGCAGACCATAAGAGGGATTTAGATTCTCCAGAATCTGACACCCTCTTCTGGAGTGTCTGAAGAAAGCTACAGTGTACTTATATCTAATAAATAAATAAATAAATAAATAAATAAATAAATAAATAAATAAACATTTTTTGAAAAGTATAAGAAATTAAGAAAGACCAGGCAGGCCTGCCATCCTTATCTCTGTCTCTCTGTCTGTCTGTCTGTCTGATCCACTGGAACTGGAGATGGGCCACCATAAGGTGCTGGTATTTTTTCCCAGGTTCTCTGAAAGAGGAGACAATGCTGTTAATTGTTGAGCCCTCTCAGTGGTCCCACACATTTTTAAATTTTTAGAAGTATATGTGAGGCTGTGTTTATGTACATCATATGCAGACCATAAGAGGGATTTAGATTCTCCAGAATCTGACACCCTCTTCTGGAGTGTCTGAAGACACCTACAGTGTACTTATATCTAATAAATACATAAATAAATATATAAATAAACATTTTTTTAAAAAGGATATTAAAGAAAGAAAGACCAGGCAGGCCTGCCATCCTTTTCACTGTCTGTATGTCTGTCTGTCTGATCCCCTGGAACTGGAGATGGGCCACCATATAGTTGCTGGTAGTTGATCCCAGGTACTCTGGAAGAGGAGACAATGCTGTTAATTGTTGAGCCCTTTCAGTGGCGCCACCCATATTTAAATATTTAGAGGTATATGTGAGGCTGTGTTTATGTACATCATATGCAGACCATAAGAGGGATTTAGATTCTCCAGAATCTGACACCTTCTTCTGGAGTGTCTGAAGACAGCAACAGTGTACTTATATCTAATAAATACATGAATAAATATATAAATAAACATTTTTTTTAAAAAGGATAAGAAAGAAAGAAAGACCAGGCAGGCCTGCCATCCTTATCACTGTCTGTATGTCTGTCTGTCTGATCCCCTGGAACTGGAGATGGGCCACCATATAGTTGCTGGTAGTTGATCCCAGGTACTCTGGAAGAGGAGACAATGCTGTTAATTGTTGAGCCCTTTCAGTGGCGCCATCCATCTTTAAATATTTAGAGGTATATGTGAGGCTGTGTTTATGTACATCATATGCAGACCATAAGAGGGATTTAGATTCTCCAGAATCTGACACCCTCTTCTGGAGTGTCTGAAGACAGCTAGAGTTTACTTATATCTAAAAAATAAATAGATAAATAAATAAATAAATAAATAAACATTTTTTAAAAAGTATAAGAAAGAAAGAAAGACCAGGCAGGCCTGCCATCCATATCTCTGTCTGTCTGTCTGTCTGTCTATCTGATCCCCGGGAACTGGAGATGGGCCACCATATAGTGCTGGTAGTTGATCCAAGGTTCTCTGGAAGAGGAGACAATTCGGTTAATTGTTTAGCCCTTCCAGTGGCCCCACACTTCTTTAAATATTTAGAAGTTTATGTGAGGCTGTGTTTATGTACATCATATTCAGATTATAAGAGGATTTAGATTCTCCAGAATCTGACACCCTCTACTGGAGTGACTGAAGACAGCTACAGTGTACTTATGTATAATAAATAAATAAATAAATAAATAAATAAATAAATAAATAAATAAACATTTTTTAAAAAGGATAAGAAAGAAAGTAAGTCCAGGCAGGCCTGCCATCCTTATCTCTGTCTCTCTGTCTGTCTGTCTGTCTGTCTGATCCACTGGAACTGGAGATGGGCCACCATAAGGTGCTGGTAGTTGATCCCAGGTACTCTGGAAGAGGAGACAATGCTGTTAATTGTTGAGCCCTATCAGTGGCCCTACCCATCTTTAAATATTTAGAAGTATATGTGAGGCTGTGTTTATGTACATCATATGCAGACCATAAGAGGGATTTAGATTCTCCAGAATCTGACACCCTCTTCTGGAGTGTCTGAAGACAGCTACAGTGTACTTATATCTAATAAATACATAAATAAATAAATAAATAAATAAATAAATAAATAAATAAACATTTTTTAAAAAGTATAAGAAATGAAGAAAGACCAGGCAGGCCTGCCATCCTTATCTCTGTCTCTCTGTCTGTCTGTCTGTCTGATCCCCTGGAACTGGAGATGGGCCATCATAAGGTGCTGGTAGTTTATCCCAGGTTCTCTGAAAGAGGAGACAATGCTGTTAATTGTTGAGCCCTCTCAGTGGCCCCACACATCTTTAAATTATTAGAAGTATATGTGAGGCTGTGTTTATGTACATCATATGCAGACCATAAGAGGGATTTAGATTCTCCAGAATCTGACACCCTCTTCTGGAGTGTCTGAAGACAGCTACAGTGTACTTATATCTAATAAATACATAAATAAATATATAAATAAACATTTTTTTAAAAAGGATAAGAAAGAAAGAAAGACCAGGCAGGCCTGCCATCCTTATCACTGTCTGTATGTCTGTCTGTCTGATCCCCTGGAACTGGAGATGGGCCACCATATAGTTGCTGGTAGTTGATCCCAGGTACTCTGGAAGAGGAGACAATGCTGTTAATTGTTGAGCCCTTTCAGTGGCGCCACCCATCTTTAAATATTTAGAGGTATATGTGAGGCTGTGTTTATGTACATCATATGCAGACCATAAGAGGGATTTAGATTCTCCAGAATCTGACACCCACTTCTGGAGTGTCTGAAGACAGCTACAGTGTACTTATATCTAATAAATAAACAGATAAATAAATAAATAAACATTTTTTAAAAAGTATAAGAAAGAAAGAAAGACCAGTCAGGCCTGCCATCCATATCTCTGTCTGTCTGTCTGTCTGTCTATCTGATCCCAGGGAACTGGAGATGGGCCACCATATAGTGCTGGTAGTTGATCCAAAGTTCTCAGGAAGAGGAGACCATTCGGTTAATTGTTGAGCCCTTTCAGTGGCCCCACACTTCTTTAAATATTTAGAAGTTTATGTGAGGCTGTGTTTATGTACATCATATTCAGATTATAAGAGGATTTAGATTCTCCAGAATCTGACACACTCTACTGGAGTGACTGAAGACAGCTACAGTGTACTTATATATAATAAATAAATAAATAAATAAATAAATAAATAAATAAATAAATAAACATTTTTTAAAAAAGGATAAGAAAGAAAGAAAGACCAGGCAGGCCTGCCATCTGTTTGTCTGATCCCCTGGAACTGGAGATGGGCCACCATATAGTTGTTGGTAGTTGATCCCAGGTATCTGGAAGAGGAGACAATGCTGTTAATTGTTGAGCCCTTTCAGTGGCGCCACCCATCTTTAAATATTTAGAGGTATATGTGAGGCTGTGTTTATGTACATCATATGCAGACCATAAGAGGGATTTAGATTCTCCAGAATCTGACACCCTCTTCTGGAGTGTCTGAAGACAGCTACAGTGTACTTATATCTAATAAATAAATAGATAACTAAATAAATAAATAAATATTTTTTTAAAAGTATAAGAAAGAAAGAAAGACCAGGCAGGCCTGCCATCCATATCTCTGTCTGTCTGTCTGTCTGTCTGTCTATCTGATCCCCGGGAACTGGAGACGGGCCACCATATAGTGCTGGTAGTTGATCCAAGGTTCTCTGGAAGAGGAGACAATTCGGTTAATTGTTGAGCCCTTTCAGTGGCCCCACACTTCTTTAAATATTTAGAAGTTTATGTGAGGCTGTGTTTATGTACATCATATTCAGATTATAAGAGGATTTAGATTCTCCAGAATCTGACACCCTCTACTGGAGTGACTGAAGACAGCTACAGTGTACTTATATATAATAAATAAATAAATAAATAAATCAATAAATAAATAAACATTTTTTAAAAAGGATAAGAAAGAAAGAAAGACCAGGCAGGCCTGCCATCCTTATCACTGTCTGTATGTCTGTCTGTCTGATCCCCTGGAACTGGAGATGGGCCACCATATAGTTGCTGGTAGTTGATCCCAGGTACTCTGCAAGAGGAGACAATGCTGTTAATTGTTGAGCCCTTTCAGTGGCGCCACCCATCTTTAAATATTTAGAGGTATATATGAGGCTGTGTTTATGTACATCATATGCAGACCATAAGAGGGATTTAGATTCTCCAGATTCTGACACCCTCTTCTGGAGTGTCTGAAGACAGCTACAGTGTACTTATATCTAATAAATACATAAATAAATATATACATGAACATTATTTTAAAAAGGATAAGAAAGAAAGAAAGACCAGGCAGGCCTGCCATCCTTATCACTGTCTGTATGTCTGTCTGTCTGATCCCCTGGAACTCGAGATGGGCCACCATATAGTTGCTGGTAGTTGATCCCAGGTACTCTGGAAGAGGAGACAATGCTGTTAATTGTTGAGCCCTTTCAGTGGCGCCACCCATCTTTAAATATTTAGAGGTATATGTGAGGCTGTGTTTATGTACATCATATGCAGACCATAAGAGGGATTTAGATTCTCCAGAATCTGACACCCTCTTCTGGAGTGTCTGAAGACAGCTACAGTGTATTTATATCTAATAAATACATAAATAAATAAATAAATAAATAAATAAACATTTTTTAAAAAGTATAAGAAATAAAGAAAGACCAGGCAGGCCTGCCATCCGTATCTCTGTCTGTCTGTCTGTCTGTCTATCTGATCCCCGGGAACTGGAGATGGGCCACCATATAGTTGCTGGTAGTTGATCCCAGGTACTCTGCAAGAGGAGACAATGCTGTTAATTGTTGAGCCCTTTCAGTGGCGCCACCCATCTTTAAATATTTAGAGGTATATGTGAGGCTGTGTTTATGTACATCATATGCAGACCATAAGAGGGATTTAGATTCTCCAGAATCTGACACCCTCTTCTGGAGTGTCTGAAGACAGCTACAGTGTACTTATATCTAATAAATAAATAGATAAATAAATAAATAAATAAATAAACATTTTTTAAAAAGTATAAGAAATAAAGAAAGACCAGGCAGGCCTGCCATCCATATCTCTGTCTGTCTGTCTGTCTGTCTATCTGATCCCCGGGAACTGGAGATGGGCCACCATATAGTGCTGGTAGTTGATCCAAGGTTCTCTGGAAGAGGAGACAATTCGGTTAATTGTTGAGCCCTTTCAGTGGCCCCACACTTCTTTAAATATTTAGAAGTTTATGTGAGGCTGTGTTTATGTACATCATATTCAGATTATAAGAGGATTTAGATTCTCCAGAATCTGACACCCTCTACTGGAGTGTCTGAAGACAGCTACAGTGTACTTATAATAAATAAATAAATAAATAAATAAATAAATAAATAAATAAACATTTTTTAAAAAGGATAAGAAAGAAAGTAAGACCAGGCAGGCCTGCCATCCTTATCTCTGTCTGTCTGTCTGTCTGTCTGTCTGATCCCCTGGAACTGGAGTTGGGCTACCATAAAGTTTCTGGTAGTTGATCCCAGGTTCTCTGGAAGAGAGGACAAGGCTGTTAATTGTTGAGCCCTATCAGTGGCCCTACCCATCTTTAAATATTTAGAAGTATATGTGAGGCTGTGTTTATGTACATCATATGCAGACCATAAGAGGGATTTAGATTCTCCAGAATCTGACACCCTCTTCTGGAGTGTCTGAAGACAGCTACAGTGTACTTATATCTAATAAATACATACATAAATAAATAAATAAATAAATAAATAAATAAATAAACATTTTTTAAAAAGTATAAGAAATAAAGAAAGACCAGGCAGGCCTGCCATCCTTATCTCTGTCTCTCTGTCTGTCTGTCTGTCTGATCCACTGGAACTGGAGATGGGCCACCATAAGGTGCTGGTATTTTTTCCCAGGTTCTCTGAAAGAGGAGACAATGCTGTTAATTGTTGATCCCTCTCAGTTTTCCCACACATTTTTAAATTTTTAGAAGTATATGTGAGGCTGTGTTTATGTACATCATATGCAGACCATAAGAGGGATTTAGATTCTCCAGAATCTGACACCCTCTTCTGGAGTGTCTGAAGACAGCTACAGTGTACTTATATCTAATAAATAAATAGATAAATAAATAAATAAATAAATAAACATTTTTTAAAAAGTATAAGAAATAAAGAAAGACCAGGCAGGCCTGCCATCCATATCTCTGTCTGTCTGTCTGTCTGTCTATCTGATCCCCGGGAACTGGAGATGGGCCACCATATAGTGCTGGTAGTTGATCCAAGGTTCTCTGGAAGAGGAGACAATTCGGTTAATTGTTGAGCCCTTTCAGTGGCCCCACACTTCTTTAAATATTTAGAAGTTTATGTGAGGCTGTGTTTATGTACATCATATTCAGATTATAAGAGGATTTAGATTCTCCAGAATCTGACACCCTCTACTGGAGTGTCTGAAGACAGCTACAGTGTACTTATAATAAATAAATAAATAAATAAATAAATAAATAAATAAACATTTTTTAAAAAGGATAAGAAAGAAAGTAAGACCAGGCAGGCCTGCCATCCTTATCTCTGTCTGTCTGTCTGTCTGTCTGTCTGATCCCCTGGAACTGGAGTTGGGCTACCATAAAGTTTCTGGTAGTTGATCCCAGGTTCTCTGGAAGAGAGGACAAGGCTGTTAATTGTTGAGCCCTATCAGTGGCCCTACCCATCTTTAAATATTTAGAAGTATATGTGAGGCTGTGTTTATGTACATCATATGCAGACCATAAGAGGGATTTAGATTCTCCAGAATCTGACACCCTCTTCTGGAGTGTCTGAAGACAGCTACAGTGTACTTATATCTAATAAATACATACATAAATAAATAAATAAATAAATAAATAAATAAATAAACATTTTTTAAAAAGTATAAGAAATAAAGAAAGACCAGGCAGGCCTGCCATCCTTATCTCTGTCTCTCTGTCTGTCTGTCTGTCTGATCCACTGGAACTGGAGATGGGCCACCATAAGGTGCTGGTATTTTTTCCCAGGTTCTCTGAAAGAGGAGACAATGCTGTTAATTGTTGATCCCTCTCAGTTTTCCCACACATTTTTAAATTTTTAGAAGTATATGTGAGGCTGTGTTTATGTACATCATATGCAGACCATAAGAGGGATTTAGATTCTCCAGAATCTGACACCCTCTTCTGGAGTGTCTGAAGACAGCTACAGTGTACTTATATCTAATAAATAAATAGATAAATAAATAAATAAATAAATAAACATTTTTTAAAAAGTATAAGAAATAAAGAAAGACCAGGCAGGCCTGCCATCCATATCTCTGTCTGTCTGTCTGTCTGTCTATCTGATCCCCGGGAACTGGAGATGGGCCACCATATAGTGCTGGTAGTTGATCCAAGGTTCTCTGGAAGAGGAGACAATTCGGTTAATTGTTGAGCCCTTTCAGTGGCCCCACACTTCTTTAAATATTTAGAAGTTTATGTGAGGCTGTGTTTATGTACATCATATTCAGATTATAAGAGGATTTAGATTCTCCAGAATCTGACACCCTCTACTGGAGTGTCTGAAGACAGCTACAGTGTACTTATAATAAATAAATAAATAAATAAATAAATAAATGAATAAACATTTTTTAAAAAGGATAAGAAAGAAAGTAAGACCAGGCAGGCCTGCCATCCTTATCTCTGTCTGTCTGTCTGTCTGTCTGTCTGATCCCCTGGAACTGGAGTTGGGCTACCATAAAGTTTCTGGTAGTTGATCCCAGGTTCTCTGGAAGAGAGGACAAGGCTGTTAATTGTTGAGCCCTATCAGTGGCCCTACCCATCTTTAAATATTTAGAAGTATATGTGAGGCTGTGTTTATGTACATCATATGCAGACCATAAGAGGGATTTAGATTCTCCAGAATCTGACACCCTCTTCTGGAGTGTCTGAAGACAGCTACAGTGTACTTATATCTAATAAATACATACATAAATAAATAAATAAATAAATAAATAAATAAATAAACATTTTTTAAAAAGTATAAGAAATAAAGAAAGACCAGGCAGGCCTGCCATCCTTATCTCTGTCTCTCTGTCTGTCTGTCTGTCTGATCCACTGGAACTGGAGATGGGCCACCATAAGGTGCTGGTATTTTTTCCCAGGTTCTCTGAAAGAGGAGACAATGCTGTTAATTGTTGATCCCTCTCAGTTTTCCCACACATTTTTAAATTTTTAGAAGTATATGTGAGGCTGTGTTTATGTACATCATATGCAGACCATAAGAGGGATTTAGATTCTCCAGAATCTGACACCCTCTTCTGGAGTGTCTGAAGACAGCTACAGTGTACTTATATCTAATAAATACATAAATAAATATATAAATAAACATTTTTTTAAAAGGATAATAAAGAAAGAAAGACCAGGCAGGCCTGCCATCCTTTTCACTGTCTGTATGTCTGTCTGTCTGATCCCCTGGAACTGGAGATGGGCCACCATATAGTTGCTGGTAGTTGATCACAGGTACTCTGGAAGAGGAGACAATGCTGTTAATTGTTGAGCCCTTTCAGTGGCGCCACCCATCTTTAAATATTTAGAGGTATATGTGAGGCTGTGTTTATGTACATCATATGCAGACCATAAGAGGGATTTAGATTCTCCAGAATCTGACACCTTCTTCTGGAGTGTCTGAAGACGGCTACAGTGTACTTATATCTAATAAATACATGAATAAATATATAAATAAACATTTTTTTTAAAAAGGATAAGAAAGAAAGAAAGACCAGGCAGGCCTGCCATCCTTATCACTGTCTGTATGTCTGCCTGTCTGATCCCCTGGAACTGGAGATGGGCCACAATATAGTTGCTGGTAGTTGATCCCAGGTACTCTGGAAGAGGAGACAATGCTGTTAATTGTTGAGCCCTTTCAGTGGCGCCACCCATCTTTAAATATTTAGAGGTATATGTGAGGCTGTGTTTATGTACATCATATGCAGACCATAAGAGGGATTTAGATTCTCCAGTATCTGACACCCTCTTCTGGAGTGTCTGAAGACAGCTACAGTGTACTTATATCTAATAAATAAATAGATAAATAAATAAATAAATAAATAAACATTTTTTAAAAAGTATAAGAAAGAAAGAAAGACCAGGCAGGCCTGCCATTTATATCTCTGTCTGTCTGTCTGTCTGTCTGTCTATCTGATCCCCAGGAACTGGAGATGGGCCACCATATAGTGCTGGTAGTTGATCCAAGGTTCTCTGGAAGAGGAGACAATTCGGTTAATTGTTTAGCCCTTTCAGTGGCCCCACACTTCTTTAAATATTTAGAAGTTTATGTGAGGCTGTGTTTATGTACATCATATTCAGATTATAAGAGGATTTAGATTCTCCAGAATCTGACACCCTCTACTGGAGTGACTGAAGACAGCTACAGTGTACTTATGTATAATAAATAAATAAATAAATAAATAAATAAATAAATAAATAAATAAACATTTTTTAAAAAGGATAAGAAAGAATGTAAGACCAGGCAGGCCTGCCATCCTTATCTCTGTCTGTCTGTCTGTCTGTCTGATCCCCTGGAACTGGAGTTGGGCTACCATAAAGTTGCTGGTAGTTGATCCCAGGTTCTCTGGAAGAGGAGACAATGCTGTTAATTGTTGAGCCCTATCAGTGGCCCTACCCATCTTTAAATATTTAGAAGTATATGTGAGGCTGTGTTTATGTACATCATATGCAGACCATAAGAGGGATTTAGATTCTCCAGAATCTGACACCCTCTTCTGGAGTGTCTGAAGACAGCTACAGTGTACTTATATCTAATAAATACATAAATAAATAAATAAATAAATAAATAAATAAATAAATAAACATTTTTTAAAAAGTATAAGAAATAAAGACAGACCAGGCAGGCCTGCCATCCTTATCTCTGTCTCTCTGTCTGTCTGTCTGTCTGTCTGATCCACTGGAACTGGAGATGGGCCACCATAAGGTGCTGGTAGTTGATCCCAGGTACTCTGGAAGAGGAGACAATGCTGTTAATTGTTGAGCCCTATCAGTGGCCCTACCCATCTTTAAATATTTAGAAGTATATGTGAGGCTGTGTTTATGTACATCATATGCAGACCATAAGAGGGATTTAGATTCTCCAGAATCTGACACCGTCTTCTGGAGTGTCTGAAGACAGCTACAGTGTACTTATGTCTAATAAATACATAAATAAATAAATAAATAAATAAACATTTTTTAAAAAGTATAAGAAATAAAGAAAGACCAGGCAGGCCTGCCGTCCTTATCTCTGTCTCTCTGTCTGTCTGTCTGTCTGATCCCCTGGAACTGGAGATGGGCCACCATAAGGTGCTGGTAGTTTATCCCAGGTTCTCTGAAAGAGGAGACAATGCTGTTAATTGTTGAGCCCTTTCAGTGGCCCCACACATCTTTAAATTATTAGAAGTATATGTGAGGCTGTGTTTATGTACATCATATGCAGTCCATAAGAGGGATTTAGATTCTCCAGAATCTGACACCCTCTTCTGGAGTGTCTGAAGACAGCTACAGTGTACTTATATCTAATAAATACATAAATAAATATATAAATAAACATTTTTTTAAAAAGGATAAGAAAGAAAGAAAGACCAGGCAGGCCTGCCATCCTTATCACTGTCTGTATGTCTGTCTGTCTGATCCCCTGGAACTGGAGATGGGCCACCATATAGTTGCTGGTAGTTGATCCCAGGTACTCTGGAAGAGGAGACAATGCTGTTAATTGTTGAGCCCTTTCAGTGGCGCCACCCATCTTTAAATATTTAGAGGTATATGTGAGGCTGTGTTTATGTACATCATATGCAGACCATAAGAGGGATTTAGATTCTCCAGAATCTGACACCCACTTCTGGAGTGTCTGAAGACAGCTACAGTGTACTTATATCTAATAAATAAACAGATAAATAAATAAATAAACATTTTTTAAAAAGTATAAGAAAGTAAGAAAGACCAGTCAGGCCTGCCATCCATATATCTGTCTGTCTGTCTGTCTGTCTATCTGATCCCTGGGAACTGGAGATGGGCCACCATATAGTGCTGGTAGTTGATCCAAGGTTCTCAGGAAGAGGAGACAATTCGGTTAATTGTTGAGCCCTTTCAGTGGCCCCACACTTCTTTAAATATTTAGAAGTTTATGTGAGGCTGTGTTTATGTACATCATATTCAGATTATAAGAGGATTTAGATTCTCCAGAATCTGACACCCTCTACTGGAGTGACTGAAGACAGCTACAGTGTACTTATATATAATAAATAAATAAATAAATAAATAAATAAATAAACATTTTTTAAAAAGGATAAGAAAGAAAGTAAGACCAGGCAGGCCTGCCATCCTTATCTCTGTCTCTCTGTCTGTCTGTCTGTCCGTCTGATCCACTGGAACTGGAGATGGGCCACCATAAGGTGCTGGTAGTTGATCCCAGGTACTCTGGAAGAGGAGACAATGCTGTTAATTGTTGAGCCCTATCAGTGGCCCTACCCATCTTTAAATATTTAGAAGTATATGTGAGGCTGTGTTTATGTACATCATATGCAGACCATAAGAGGGATTTAGATTCTCCAGAATCTGACACCGTCTTCTGGAGTGTCTGAAGACAGCTACAGTGTACTTATATCTAATAAATAAATAAATAAATAAATAAATAAATAAATAAATAAACATTTTTTAAAAAGTATAAGAAAGAAAGAAAGACCAGTCAGGCCTGCCATCCATATATCTGTCTGTCTGTCTGTCTGTCTATCTGATCCCCGGGAACTGGAGATGGGCCACCATATAGTGCTGGTAGTTGATCCAAGGTTCTCAGGAAGAGGAGACAATTCGGTTAATTTTTGAGCCCTTTCAGTGGCCCCACACTTCTTTAAATATTTAGAAGTTTATGTGAGGCTGTGTTTATGTACATCATATTCAGATTATAAGAGGATTTAGATTCTCCAGAATCTGACACACTCTACTGGAGTGACTGAAGACAGCTACAGTGTACTTATATATAATAAATAAATAAATAAATAAATAAATAAATAAATAAATAAACATTTTTTAAAAAAGGATAAGAAAGAAAGAAAGACCAGGCCGGCCTGCCATCCTTATCACTGTCTGTATGTCTGTTTGTCTGATCCCCTGGAACTGGAGATGGGCCACCATATAGTTGTTGGTAGTTGATCCCAGGTATCTAGAAGAGGAGACAATGCTGTTAATTGTTGAGCCCTTTCAGTGGCGCCACCCATCTTTAAATATTTAGAGGTATATGTGAGGCTTAGTTTATGTACATCATATGCAGACCATAAGAGGGATTTAGATTCTCCAGAATCTGACACCCTCTTCTGGAGTGTCTGAAGACAGCTACAGTGTACTTATATCTAATAAATAAATAGATAAATAAATAAATAAATAAATAAACATTTTTTAAAAAGTATAAGAAAGAAAGAAAGACCAGGCAGGCCTGCCATCCATATTTCTGTCTGTCTGTCTGTCTATCTGATCCCCGGGAACTGGAGACGGGCCACCATATAGTGTTGGTAGTTGATCCAAGGTTCTCTGGAAGAGGAGACAATTCTGTTAATTGTTGAGCCCTTTCAGTAGCCCCACACTTCTTTAAATATTTAGAAGTTTATGTGAGGCTGTGTTTATGTACATCATATTCAGATTATAAGAGGATTTAGATTCTCCAGAATCTGACACCCTCTACTGGAGTGACTGAAGACAGCTACAGTGTACTTATATATAATAAATAAATAAATAAATAAATCAATAAATAAATAAACATTTTTTAAAAAGGATAAGAAAGAAAGAAAGACCAGGCAGGCCTGCCATCCTTATCACTGTTTGTATGTCTGTCTGTCTGATCCCCTGGAACTGGAGATGGGCCACCATATAGTTGCTGGTAGTTGATCCCAGGTACTCTGGAAGAGGAGACAATGCTGTTAATTGTTGAGCCCTTTCAGTGGCGCCACCCATCTTTAAATATTTAGAGGTATATGTGAGGCTGTGTTTATGTACATCATATGCAGACCATAAGAGGGATTTAGATTCTCCAGAATCTGACACCCTCTTCTGGAGTGTCTGAAGACAGTTACAGTGTACTTATATCTAATAAATACATAAATAAATATGTAAATAAACATTATTTTAAAAAGGATAAGAAAGAAAGAAAGACCAGGCAGGCCTGCCATCCTTATCACTGTCTGTATGTCTGTCTGTCTGATCCCCTGGAACTGGAGATGGGCCACCAAATAGTTGCTGGTAGTTGATCCCAGGTACTCTGGAAGAGGAGACAATGCTGTTAATTGTTGAGCCCTTTCAGTGGCGCCACCCATCTTTAAATATTTAGAGGTATATGTGAGGCTGTGTTTATGTACATCATATGCAGACCATAAGAGGGATTTAGATTCTCCAGAATCTGACACCCTCTTCTGGAGTGTCTGAAGACAGCTACAGTGTACTTATATCTAATAAATAAATAGATAAATAAATAAATAAATAAATAAACATTTTTTAAAAAGTATAAGAAAGAAAGAAAGACCAGGCAGGCCTGCCATCCATATCTCTGTCTGTCTGTCTGTCTGTCTATCTGATCCCCGGGAACTGGAGATGGGCCACCATATAGTGCTGGTAGTTGATCCAAGGTTCTCTGGAAGAGGAGACAATTCGGTTAATTGTTGAGCCCTTTCAGTGGCCCCACAATTCTTTAAATATTTATAAGTATATGTTAGGCTGTGTTTATGTACATCATATGCAGACCATAAGAGGGATTTAGATTCTCCAGAATCTGACACCCTCTTCTGGAGTGTCTGAAGACAGCTACAGTGTACTTATATCTAATAAATAAATAGATAAATAAATAAATAAATAAATAAATAAATAAACATTTTTTATAAAGGATAAGAAAGAAAGAAAGACCAGGCAGGCCTGCCATTCATATCTCTGCCTGTCTGTCTGTCTGTCTATCTGATCCCCGGGTACTGGAGATGGGCCACCATATAGTTGCTGGTAGTTGATCCAAGGTTCTCTGGAAGAGGAGACAATGCTCTTAATTGTTGAGCCCTATCAGTGGCCCTACCCATCTTTAAATTTTTAGAAGTATATGTGAGTCTGTGTTTATGTACATCATATGCAGACCATAAGAGGGATTTAGATACTCCAGAATCTGACACCCTCTTCTGGAGTGTCTGAAGACAGCTACAGTGTACTTATATAATAAATAAATAAATAAATAAATAAATAAATAAATAAATAAACATTATTTAAACCGGATAAGAAAAAAAGAAAGACCAGGCAGGCCTACCATCCCTATCTCTGTCTGTCTGTCTATCAGTCGTTCTGATCCCCTGGAACTGGAGATGGGCCACCATATAGGTGCTGGTAGTTGATCCCAGGTTCTCTGGAAGAGGAGACAATGCTGTTAATTGTTGAGCGATTTCAGTGGCCCCACCCATCGTTAAATTTTTAGTAGTATATGTGAGGCTGTGTTTATGTACATCATATGCAGACCATAAGAGGGATTTAGATTCTCCAGAATCTGACACCCTCTTCTGGGGTGTCTGAAGACAGCTACAGTGTACTTATATCTAATAAATACATGAATAAATATATAAATAAACATTTTTTTTAAAAAGGATAAGAAAGAAAGAAAGACCAGGCAGGCCTGCCATCCTAATCTCTGTCAGTCTGTCTGTCTGTCAGACTGTCTGATACCTTGGAACTGCAGATGGGCCACCATATAGTTGCTGTAAGTTGATCCCAGCTTCTCTGGAAGAGGAGACAATGCTATTAATTGTTGAGCCCTTTCAGTGGCTCCACCTATCTTTAAATTTTTAGAAGTATATGTTAGGCTGTGTTTATGTACATCATATGCAGACCATAAGAGGGATTTAGTTTCTCCAGAATCTGACACCCTCTTCTGGAGTGTCTGAAGACAACTACAGTGTACTTATATCTAATAAATACATACATATATAAATAAATAAATAAATAAATAAATAAATAAACATTATTTTAAAAGGATAAGAAAGAAAGAAAGACCAGGCAGGCCTGCCATACTTATCTCAGTCTGTCTGTCTGTCTGTCTGATCCCCTGGAACTGGAGATGGGCCACCTTGTAGGTGCTGGTAGTTGATCCCAGGTTCTCTGGAAGAGGAGACAATGCTGTTAATTGTTGAGCCCTTTAAGTGCCCCCACCCATTTTTAATTTTTACAAGTATATGTGAGGCTTTGTTTATGTACATCATATTCAGACCATAAGAGGGATTTAGATTCTCCAGAATCTGACACCATCTTCTGGAGTGTCTGAAGACGGCTACAGTGTACTTATATCTAATAAATACATAAATAAATAAATAAATAAAAGAATAAATAAACATTTTTTAAAAAGTATAAGAAATAAAGAAAGACCAGACAGGCCTGCCATCCATATCTCTGTCTGTCTGTCTGTCTGTCTATCTGATCCCCGGGAACTGGAGATGGGCCACCATATAGTGCTGGTAGTTGATCCAAGGTTCTCTGGAAGAGGAGACAATTCGGTTAATTGTTGAGCCCTTTCAGTGGCCCCACAATTCTTTAAATATTTATAAGTATATGTTAGGCTGTGTTTATGTACATCATATGCAGACCATAAGAGGGATTTAGATTCTCCAGAATCTGACACCCTCTTCTGGAGTGTCTGAAGACAGCTACAGTGTACTTATATCTAATAAATAAATAGATAAATAAATAAATAAATAAATAAACATTTTTTAAAAAGGATAAGAAAGAAAGAACGACCAGGCAGGCCTGCCATTCATATCTCTGCCTGTCTGTCTGTCTGTCTATCTGATCCCCGGGTACTGGAGATGGGCCACCATATAGTTGCTGGTAGTTGATCCAAGGTTCTCTGGAAGAGGAGACAATGCTCTTAATTGTTGAGCCCTATCAGTGGCCCTACCCATCTTTAAATTTTTAGAAGTATATGTGAGTCTGTGTTTATGTACATCATATGCAGACCATAAGAGGGATTTAGATACTCCAGAATCTGACACCCTCTTCTGGAGTGTCTGAAGACAGCTACAGTGTACTTATATAATAAATAAATAAATAAATAAATAAATAAATAAATAAACATTATTTAAACCGGATAAGAAAAAAAGAAAGACCAGGCAGGCCTACCATCCCTATCTCTGTCTGTCTGTCTATCAGTCGTTCTGATCCCCTGGAACTGGAGATGGGCCACCATATAGGTGCTGGTAGTTGATCCCAGGTTCTCTGGAAGAGGAGACAATGCTGTTAATTGTTGAGCGATTTCAGTGGCCCCACCCATCGTTAAATTTTTAGTAGTATATGTGAGGCTGTGTTTATGTACATCATATGCAGACCATAAGAGGGATTTAGATTCTCCAGAATCTGACACCCTCTTCTGGAGTGTCTGAAGACAGCTACAGTGTACTTATATCTAATAAATACATGAATAAATAAACATTTTTTAAAAAGGATAATAAAGAAAGAAAGACCAGGCAGGCCTGCCATCCTAATCTCTGTCAGTCTGTCTGTCTGTCAGACTGTCTGATACCTTGGAACTGCAGATGGGCCACCATATAGTTGCTGTTAGTTGATCCCAGCTTCTCTGGAAGAGGAGACAATGCTATTAATTGTTGAGCCCTTTCAGTGGCTCCACCTATCTTTAAATTTTTAGAAGTATATGTTAGGCTGTGTTTATGTACATCATATGCAGACCATAAGAGGGATTTAGTTTCTCCAGAATCTGACACCCTCTTCTGGAGTGTCTGAAGACAACTACAGTGTACTTATATCTAATAAATACATACATATATAAATAAATAAATAAATAAATAAATAAATAAATAAATAAACATTATTTTAAAAGGATAAGAAAGAAAGAAAGACCAGGCAGGCCTGCCATACTTATCTCAGTCTGTCTGTCTGTCTGTCTGATCCCCTGGAACTGGAGATGGGCCACCTTGTAGGTGCTGGTAGTTGATCCCAGGTTCTCTGGAAGAGGAGACAATGCTGTTAATTGTTGAGCCCTTTAAGTGGCCCCACCCATTTTTAATTTTTACAAGTATATGTGAGGCTTTGTTTATGTACATCATATTCAGACCATAAGAGGGATTTAGATTCTCCAGAATCTGACACCATCTTCTGGAGTGTCTGAAGACGGCTACAGTGTACTTATATCTAATAAATACATGAATAAATAAATAAATAAATAAAAGAATAAATAAACATTTTTTAAAAAGTATAAGAAATAAAGAAAGACCAGACAGGCCTGCCATCCATATCTCTGTCTCTCTGTCTGTCTGTCTGTCTGATCCACTGGAACTGGAGATGGGCCACCATAAGGTGCTGGTAATTTATCCCAGGTTCTTTGAAAGAGGAGACAAAGCTGTTAATTGTTGAGCCCTCTCAGTGGCCCCACACATCTTTAAATTTTTAGAAGTATATGTGAGGCTGTGTTTATGTACATCATATGCAGACCATAAAAGGAATTTAGATTCTCCAGAATCTGACACCCTCTTCTGGAGTGTCTGAAGACAGCTACAGTGTACTTATATCTAATAAATACATAAATAAATATATAAATAAACATTTTTTTAAAAAGGATAAGAAAGAAAGAAAGACCAGGCAGGCCTGCCATCCTTATCACTGTCTGTATGTCTGTCTGTCTGATCCCCTGGAACTGGAAATGGGCCACCATATAGTTGCTGGTAGTTGATCCCAGGTACTCTGGAAGAGGAGACAATGCTGTTAATTGTTGAGCTTTTAGAGTGGCCCCACCCTTCTTTAAATTTTTAGAAGTATATGTGAGGCTGTGTTTATGTACATCATATGCAGACCATAAGAGGGATTTAGATTCTCCAGAATCTGACACCCTCTTCTGGAGTGTCTGAAGACAGCTACAGTGTACTTATATCTAATAATAAATAAATAAATAAATAAATAAATAAATAAATAAATAAATAAATAAACAAACATTTTTTTAAAAATAGGATAAGAAAGAAAGAAAGACCAGGCAGGCCTGCCATCCTTATCACTGTCTGTCTGTCTGTCTGTCTGATCCCCTGGAACTGGAGATGGGCCACCTTTTAGGTGCTGGTAGTTGATCCCAGGTTCTCTGGAACAGGAGACAATGCTGTTAATTGTTGAGCCCTCTCAGTGGCCCCACACATCTTTAATTTTTAGAAGTATATGTGAGGCTGTGTTTATGTACATCATATGCAGACCATAAGAGGGATTTAGATTCTCCAGAATCTGACACCCTCTTCTGGAGTGTCTGAAGACAGCTACAGTGTACTTATATCTAATAAATACATAAATAAATATATAAATAAACATTTTTTTAAAAGGATAAGAAAGAAAGAAAGACCAGGCAGGACTGCCATCCTTATCACTGTCTGTATGTCTGTCTGTCTGATCCTCTGGAACTGGAGATGGGCCACCATATAGTTGCTGGTAGTTGATCCCAGGTACTCTGGAAGAGGAGACAATGCTGTTAATTGTTGAGCTTTTAGAGTGGCCCCACCCTTCTTTAAATTTTTAGAAGTATATGTGAGGCTGTGTTTATGTACATCATATGCAGACCATAAGAGGGATTTAGATTCTCCAGAATCTGACACCCTCTTCTGGAGTGTCTGAACAGCTACAGTGTACTTATATCTAATAATAAATAAATAAATAAATAAATAAATTAATAAATAAATAAACAAACAAACATTTTTTTAAAAAAAGGATAAGAAAGAAAGAAAGACCAGGCAGGCCTGCCATCCTTATCACTGCCTGTCTGTCTGTCTGTCTGATCCCCTGGAACTGGAGATGGGCCACCTTTTAGGTGCTGGTAGTTGATCCCAGGTTCTCTAAAAGAGGAGACAATGCTGTTAATTGTTGAGTCCTTTCAGTGGCCCCACCTATTTATAATTTTTAGAAATATATGTGAGGCTGTATTTATGTACATCATATTCAGACCATAAGAGGGATTTAGATTCTCTAGAATCTGACACCCTCTTCTGGAGTGTCTGAAGACGGCTACAGTGTACTTATTTCTAATAAATAAATAAATAAATAAATAAATAAATAAATAAATAAATAAATAAATAAATAAATAAAAAACAGTTTTTAAAATGTATAAGAAATAAAGAAAGACCAGGCAGGCATGCCATCCTCATCTCTGTCTCTCTGTCTGTCTGTCTGTCTGTCTGATCCACTGGAACTGGGGATGGGCCACCTTTTAGGTGCTGGTAGTTTATCCCAGGTTCTCTGAAAGAGGAGACAATGCTGTTAATTGTTGAGTCCTTTCAGTGGCCCCACCTATTTATAATTTTTAGAAGTATATGTGAGGCTGTGTTTATGTACATCATATTCAGACCATAAGAGGGATTTAGATTCTCTAGAATCTGACACCCTCTTATGGAGTGTCTGAAGACGGCTACAGTGTACTTATATCTAATAAATAAATAAATAAATAAATAAATAAATAAATAAATAAATAAATAAACATATTTTAAAAAGTATAAGAAATAAAGAAAGACCAGGCAGGCCTGCCATCCTTATCTCTGTCTTTCTGTCTGTCTGTCTGTCTGTCTGATCCCCTGAAACTGGAGATGGGCCACCATAAGGTGCTGGTAGTTTATCCCAGGTTCTCTGAAAGAGGAGACAATGCTGTTAATTGTTGAGCCCTCTCAGTGGCCCCACACATCTTTAAATTTTTAGAAGTATATGCGAGGCTGTGTTTATGTACATCATATGCAGACCATAAGAGGGATTTAGATTCTCCAGAATATGACACCCTCTTCTGGAGTGTCTGAAAGCAGCTACAGTGTACATATATCTAATAAATACATAAATAAATATATAAATAAACATTTTTTTTAAAAGGATAAGACAGAAAGAAAGACCAGGCAGGCCTGCCATCCTTATCACTGTCTGAATGTCTGTCTGTCTGATCCCCTGGAACTGGAGATGGGCCACCATATAGTTGCTGGTAGTTGATTCCAGGTACTCTGGAAGAGGAGACAATGCTGTTAATTGTTGAGCTTTTAGAGTGGCCCCACCCTTCTTTAAATTTTTAGAAGTATATGTGAGGCTGTGTTTATGTACATCATATGCAGACCATAAGAGGGATTTAGATTCTCCAGAATCTGACACCCTCTTCTGGAGTGTCTGAACAGCTACAGTGTACTTATATCTAATATAAATAAATAAATAAATAAATAAATAAATAAATAAATAAATAAATAAATAAGCATTTTTTTAAAAAAAGGATGAGAAAGAAAGAAAGACCAGGCAGGCCTGCCATCCTTATCACTGTCTGTCTGTCTGTCTGTCTGATCCCCTGGAACTGGAGATGGGCCACCTTGTAGGTGCTGGTAGTTGATCCCAGGTTCTCTGGAAGAGGAGACAATGCTGTTAATTGTTGAGTCCTTTCAGTGGCCCCACCTATTTATAATTTTTAGAAGTATATGTGAGGCTGTGTTTATGTACATCATATTCAGACCATAAGAGGGATTTAGATTCTCTAGAATCTGACACCCTCTTCTGGAGTGTCTGAAGACGGCTACAGTGTACTTATATCTAATAAATACATAAATAAATAAATAAATAAATAAATTAATTAATTAATTAATTAACATTTTTTAAAAAGTATAAGAAATAAAGAAAGACCAGGCAGGCCTGCCATTCTTATCTCTGTCTCTCTGTCTGTCTGTCTGTCTGTCTGATCCACTGGAACTGGAGATGGGCCACCATAATGTGCTGGTAGTTTATCCCAGGTTCTCTGAAAGAGGAGACAATGCTGTTAATTGTTGAGCCCTCTCAGTGGCCCCACACATCTTTAAAATTTTAGAAGTCTATGTGAGGCTGTGTTTATGTACATCATATGCAGACCATAAGAGGGATTTAGATTCTCCAGAATCTGACACCCTCTTCTGGAGTGTCTGAAGACAGCTACAGTGTACTTATATCTAATAAATACATAAATAAATATATAAATAAACATTTTTTTGAAAAGGATAAGAAAGAAAGAATGACCAGGCAGGCCTGCCATCCTTATCACTGTCTGTATGTCTGTCTGTCTCATCCCCTGGAACTGGAGATGGGCCACCTTATAGTTGCTGGTAGTTGATCCCAGGTACTCTGGAAGAGGAGACAATGCTGTTAATTGTTGAGCTTTTAGAGTGGCCCCACCCTTCTTTAAATTTTTAGAAGTATATGTGAGGCTGTGTTTATGTACATCATATGCAGACCATAAGAGTGATTTAGATTCTCCAGAATCTGACACCCTCTTCTGGAGTGTCTGAACAGCTACAGTGTACTTATATCTAATAATAAATAAATAAATAAATAAATAAATAAATAAATAAATAAATAAATAAACATTTTTTTAAAAAAAGGATGAGAAAGAAAGAAAGACCAGGCAGGCCTGCCATCCTTATCACTGTCTTCTGTCTGTCTGTCTGATCCCCTGGAACTGGAGATGGGCCACCTTTTAGGTGCTGGTAGTTGTTCCCAGGTTCTCTGGAAGAGGAGACAATGCTGTTAATTGTTGAGTCCTTTCAGTGGCCCCACCTATTTTTAATTTTTAGAAGTATATGTGAGGCTGTGTTTATGTACATCATATTCAGACCATAAGAGGGATTTAGATTCTCCAGAATCTGACACCCTCTTCTGGAGTGTCTGAAGACGGCTACAGTGTACTTATATCTAATAATAAATAAATAAATAAATAAATAAATAAATAAATAAATAAACATTTTTTAAAAAGTATAAGAAATAAAGACCAGGCAGACCTGCCATCCTTATCTCTGTCTCTCTGTCTGTCTGTCTGTCTGTCTGATCCACTGGAACTGGAGATGGGCCACCATAAGGTGCTGGTAGTTTATCCCAGGTTCTCTGAAAGAGGAGACAATGCTGTTAATTGTTGAGCCCTCTCAGTGGCCCCACACATCTTTAATTTTTAGAAGTATATGTGAGGCTGTGTTTATGTACATCATATGCAGACCATAAGAGGGATTTAGATTCTCCAGAATCTGACACCCTCTTCTGGAGTGTCTGAAGACAGCTACAGTGTACTTATATCTAATAAATACATAAATATATAAATAAACATTTTTTTAAAAGGATAAGAAAGAAAGAAAGACCAGGCAGGCCTGCCATCCTTATCACTGTCTGTATGTCTGTCTGTCTGATCCTCTGGAACTGGAGATGGGCCACCATATAGTTGCTGGTAGTTGATCCCAGGTACTCTGGAAGAGGAGACAATGCTGTTAATTGTTGAGCTTTTAGAGTGGCCCCACCCTTCTTTTTATTTTTAGAAGTATATGTGAGGCTGTGTTTATGTACATCATATGCAGTCCATAAGAGGGATTTAGATTCTCCAGAATATGACACCCTCTTCTGAAGTGTCTGAAGACAGCTACAATGTATTTATATCTAATAAATATATATATAAATAAATAAACATTTTTAAAATGTATAAGAAGAAAGAAAAACCAGGCAGGCCTGCAATCCTTGTCTGTCTGTCTGTATGTATGTCTGTCTGATCCCCTGGAACTGGAGATGGGCCACAATATATTTGCTGGTAGTTGATCCCAGGTCCTCTGGAAGAGGAGACAATGCTGTTAATTGTTGAGATTTTTCAGTGGCCCCAACCATCTTTAAATTTTTAGAAGTATATGTGAGGCTGTGTTTATGTACATCATATGCAGACTATAAGAGGGATATAGATTCTCCAGAATCTGACACCCTCTTCTGGAGAGTCTGAAGACAGCTACAGTGTACTTATATCTAATAAATACATAAATAAATATATAAATAAACTTTTTTTAAAAAAGGATAAGAAAGAATGAAAGACCAGGCAGGCCTGCCATCCTTATCTCTGTCTGTCTGTCTGTCTGTCTGATCCCCTGCAACTTGAGATGGGCCACCACATAGTTGCTGGTAGTTGATCCCACGTTCTCTGGAAGAGGAGACAATGGTGTTAATTGTTGAGCCCTTTCAGTGGGCCCACCCATCTTTAAATTTTTAGAAGTATATATGAGGCTGTGTTTATGTACATCATATGCAGACCATAAGAGCGATTTAGATTCTCCAAAAGATGACACCCTCTTCTAGAGTGTCTGAAGACAGCTACAGTGTACTTATATCTAATAAATAAATAAATAAATAAATAAATAAATAAATAAATAAACATTATTTTAAAAGTATAAGAAAGAAAGAAAGACCACGCAAGCCTCCATCCTTACCTCTGTCAGTCTGTCTGTCTGTCTGTCTGAACCCTTGGAACTGGAGATGGGCCACCATATAGTTGCTGTTAGTTGATCCCAGGTTCTCTGGAAGAAGAGACAATGCTGTTAATTGTTGAGCCCTTTCAGTGGCTCCACCTATCTTTAAATTTTTAGAAGTATATGTTAGGCTGTGTTTACGTATATCATATGTAGACCATAAGAGGGATTTTGATTCTCCAGAATCTGACACCCTCTTCTGGAGTGTCTGAAGACAACTACAGTGTACTATTATCTAATAAATACATAAATAAATAAATAAATAAATAAATAAATAAATAAATAAACATTATTTTAAAAGGATAAGAAAGAAAGAAAAACCAGGCATGCCTGCCCTCCTTATCTCTGTCTGTCTGTCTGTCTGTCTGATCCCCTGGAACTGGAGATTGGCCACCTTTTAGGTGCTGGTAGTTGATCCCAGGTTCTCTGGAAGAGGAGACAATGCTGTTAATTGTTGAGTCCTTTCAGTGGCCCCACCTATTTATAATTTTTAGAAGTATATGTGAGGCTGTGTTTATGTACATCATATTCATACCATAAGAGGGATTTAGATTCTCTAGAATCTGACACCCTCTTCTGGAGTGTCTGAAGACAGCTACAGTGTACTTATATCTAATACATACATAGATAAATAAATAAATAATAAATAAATAAATAAACATTTTTTAAAATGTATAAGAAATAAAGAAAGACCAGGCAGGCCTGCCATCCATATCTCTGTCTCTTTGTCTGTATGTCTGTCTGATCCTCTGGAACTGGAGATGGGCCACCATAAGGTGCTGGTAGTTTATCCCAGGTTCTCTGAAAGAGGAGACAATGCTGTTAATTGTTGAGCCCTCTCAGTGGACCCACCCATCTTTAAATTTTTAGAAGTATATGCGAGGCTGTGTTTATGTACCGAATATGCAGACCATAAGAGGGATTTAGATTCTCCAGAATCTGACACTCACTTCTGGAGTGTCTGAAGACAGCTACAGTGTACTTATATCTAATAAATACATAAATAAATATATAAATAAACTTTTTTTTAAAAAGGATAAGAAAGAAAGAAAGACCAGGCAGGCCTGCCATCCTTATCACTGTCTGTATGTCTGTCTGTCTGATCCCCTGGAACTGGAGATGGGCCACCATATAGTTGCTGGTAGTTGATCCCAGGTACTCTGGAAGAGGAGACAATGCTGTTAATTGTTGAGCTTTTAGAGTGGCCCCACCCTTCTTTAAATTTTTAGAAGTATATGTGAGGCTGTGTTTATGTACATCATATGCAGACCATAAGAGGTATTTAGATTCTCCAGAATCTGACACCCTCTTCTGGAGTGTCTGAAAGCAGCTACAGTGTACATATATCTAATAAATACATAAATAAATATATAAATAAACATTTTTTTGAAAAGGATAAGAAAGAAAGAAAGACCAGGCAGGACTGCCATCCTTATCACGGTCTGTTTGTCTGTCTGTCTGATCCCCTGGAACTGGAGATGGGCCACCATATAGTTGCTGGTAGTTGATCCCAGGTACTCTGGAAGAGGATACAATGCTGTTAATTGTTGAGCTTTTAGAGTGGTCCCACCCTTCTTCAAATTTTTAGAAATATATGTGAGGCTGTGTTTATGTACATCATATGCAGACCATAAGAGTCATTTAGATTCTCAAGAATATGACACCCTCTTCTGGAGTGTCTGAAGACAGCTACAGTGTACTTATATCTAATAAATATATATATAAATAAATAAACATTTTTAAAATGTATAAGAAAGAAAGAAAAACCAGGCAGGCCTGCAATCCTTGTCTGTCTGTCTGTATGTATGTCTGTCTGATCGCCTGGAACTGGAGATGGGCCACAATATAGTTGCTGGTAGTTGATCCCAGGTCCTCTGGAAGAGGAGACAATGCTGTTAATTGTTGAGCCCTTTCAGTGGCCCCAACCATCTTTAAATTTTTAGAAGTATATGTGAGGCTGTGTTTATGTACATCATATGCAGACCATAAGAGGGATATAGATTCTCCAGAATCTGACACCCTTTTCTGGAGAGTCAGAAGACAGCTACAGTGTACTTATATCTTATAAATAAATAAATAAATTAATTAATTAATTAATAAACATTTTTTAAAAAGATAAGAAAGAAAGATAAATCAGGCAGGCCTGCCATCCTTATCTCTGTCTGTCTGTCTGTCTCTCTGATGCCCTGCAACTTGAGATGGGCCACCACATAGTTGCTGGTAGTTGATCCCACGTTCTCTGGAAGAGGAGACAATGGTGTTAATTGTTGAGCCCTTTCAGTGGGCCCACCCATCTTTAAATTTTTAGAAGTATATGTGAGGCTGTGTTTATGTACATCATATGCAGACCATAAGAGGGATTTAGATTCTCCAGAAGATGACACCCTCTTCTAGAGTGTCTGAAGACAGCTACAGTGTACTTATATCTAATAAATACATAAATAAATAAATGAATAAATAAATAAACATTTTTTTAAAAGTATAAGAAAGAAAGAAAGACCAGGCAGGCCTCCATCCTTACCTCTGTCAGTCTGTCTGTCTGTCTGTCTGATTCCTTGGAACTTGAGATGGGCCACCATATTGTTGCTGTTAGTTGATCCCAGGTTCTCTGGAAGAAGAGACAATGCTGTTAATTGTTGAGCCCTTTCAGTGGGCCCACCCATCTTAAATTTTTAGAAGTGTATGTGAATCTGTGTTTATGTCCATCATATGCAGACCATAAGAGGGATTTATATTCTCCAGAATCTGACACCCTCTTCTGGAGTGTCTGAAGACAGCTATGGTGTACTTATATCTAATAAATACATAAATAAATAAATAAACATTTTTTAAAAAGGATAAGAAAGAAAGAAAACCAGGGAGGCCTGCCACCCTTGTCTGTCTGTCTCTTTGTCTGCCTGATCCCCTGGAACGGGAGATGGGCCACCATATAGTTGCTCGTAGTTGATCCCAGGTTCTCTGGAAGAGGAGTCAGTGCTGTTAATTGTTGAGCCCTTTCAGTGGCGCCACCCATCTTTAAATATTTAGAGGTATATGTGAGGCTGTGTTTATGTACATCATATGCAGACCACAAGAGGGATTTAGATTCTCCAGAATCTGACACCCTCTTCTGGAGTGTCTGAAAGCAGCTACAGTGTACTTATATCTAATAAATACATACTTAAATTAATAAACATTTTTTAAAAGGATAAGAAAGAAGGAAAGACAAGGTAGGCCTGCCATCCTTAACTCTATCTGTCTGTTTGTCTGTCTGTCTGTCTGAACCCCTGTAACTGGAGATGGGCCAACATATAGTTGCTGGTACTTGATCCCAGGTTCTCTATAAGAGGAGACAATGCTGTTAATTGTTGATCCCTTTCATTGGACCAACACATCTTTAAATTTTTAGATGTAAATGTGAGGCTGTGTGTATGTACATCATATGCAGACCATAAGAGGGATATAGATTCTCCAGAATCTGACACCCTCTTCTGGAGTGTCTGAAGACAGCTACAGTGTAAGTATATCTAATAAATACATAAATAAATAAATGAATAAATAAATAAACAAACATTTTTTAAAAGGGATAAGAAAGAAAGAAAAACCAGGCAGGCCTGCCATCCTTGTCTGTCTTTCTCTCTGTCTGTCTGTCTTGCCTAGCCCCTTGAGTAGCCTAGCCTAGTCCCTTGCCTTGACTAGCCCAGCCCCTTGCCTAGCCTAGCCTAGCCCAGCCCTGCCTTGCCTAGCCCTGCCTATCCCTGTCTTTAACCAGGCTGGCCTCGAACTCAGAAACTGACTGCCTCCGCCTCCAGAGTGCTCTCATTAAGAGCTCGAGCCACCACTGACTGTTGGGTTTTCTAAGTCTTACATAGGTATGGTCTGTTTCTCAGCTGTGAAACCCTAATTAACACATGTAGTCTGTCCTAGGTCAGCCATAGCTACAGACTGAGGCCTTTGCTAAAACAAAACAAAAGAAAACAAAAAATAGAAATAATAAAATAAATAAATTAAGCAACCACATGATATCTTTTCTTTCTTTCAATGATACTCAGAGCTTGAAGCAGTTCACCCATGAGACCTCAGCTCCGGACATTGAGGCTCTTTCCCTAACAAGTATTATGGCTGAACCTGAGGGGTTCTACTGCTGATTTGTGTCCCCCACTTTAAAAAAATAGTTGTTTTCAAAGGCTGCAGGTTCTTAGCCCTGTTCCTTGTTACAGTTGAGTCACAGCCCTGAAAGTTCAGTGGTAGTTAAAGGCACTGAGAAGGGCTTCCTATAGACATCAAAGACCAAGTCTTTGTTTTTAAAAAGTTAATCTGGATTCCCCCACCCCCTGGCATCCTTAGAATTCCTAGAAAGGAAGGCAGGGACCTGGGCAGAAGGGTGCAAGGCTACTGGTGTTTGTAAGTGGTAACAGAAAGCTTTCTCTTGTTGGTACCCTACCCCAAGTTACACTGTCACTTCTTTTTCCTAGTTGTTGTTTTGTCGGTTTGTATTCTCAACATAGACCCTTTTCCTTCCTAACCTTGGCTGTCCTGAACCTTACTGTCCTTGAACTCAGTGATTTGCCTGTCTTGCTGGGATGAAACTGTGAGCTACCATCCAGAAGGAAGCACCCTGCTGAGGTTAGATTGGGGTCTCTTCCATTTTCCTCTATGAACATGCATATGTCAGGCCTGTTCTTTCTTTTTTACTTTTCCTTTTTTTTTTAAAGATTTATTTATTTATTATATTTAAGTATGCTGTAGCTATCTTCAGACAGTCCAGAAGAGGGTGTCAGATTCTGAAGAATCTAAATCATTCTTATTGTCTGCATATGATGTATATAAACACAGCCTCACATATACTCAAAAAAAAAAAAAAGAAAAAGAAAGATGTGGCTACAGAGAGGGCTCAACAATTAAGAGCATTGTCTCCTCTTCCAGAGAACCTGGGCTCAATTACCAGTATTATATATGGTGGCCCATCTCCAGTTCCAGGGGATCTAATACTCTGTTCTGGAGTCTGTGGGCACAGCATACACATGCAAAACATTCTTACACAATCATTGAGAGAGGAGAGAGAGGGGTTGAGAGAGAGGGGAGGTAATCATACCTCCTGACAAGTTTGAAGACCTGAGCTTCATCACTCACACAAATAAATAAATGCAAAATATTTTTTTATAAATAAACTCTGCCATTGCCCTTTAAAAATTCCTAGAAAACAAGTTTTATAAGCAACAGTTATATTTACTATATCTAAAGGACAGTCATGAGCATATTCAATAAATAGAAAAAGGCCTGTTAGTCTTAGAAATGGAAAAGACAAACCAAGGAAGGTTTGCAATTACATAATGAGGCAGCTCAGCCCAGCTCTAAGGTTGGAAATAAGACTCGAGAATAGGATACACCTGAAGACAGCCAGCCATTGTTTTTTGTTTTGGAGGCTGAAAGGATACACCTGAAGACAGCCAATGCTGTGTGATGGTGATCTGGTATTTTTTTTTTTTTAATTTTTAAAAACTTTAACACTTTTTATAAAACTTTTATAAAAACTTTTTCTTTCTTTCTTTTCTTCTTTCCTTTCTTTCTTTCCTTCTTTCCTTTCTTCCTTTCCTCACCCTAGCCCCTACCCTAGCCCTGTCTTTCACCAGGGTGGCCTCAAACTCAGAAACTGACTGCCTCTGCCTACAGAGTGCTCTCATTAAGAGCTTGAGCCACCACTGAATGTAGGGTTTTCTAAGCCTTACCTTGCTCTTGGTGTCTGTTCTCAGCTGTGAAACCCTAATTAACACAAGTAGGCAGTCCTGGGTCAGCCAGAGCTAAAGACAGAGGACTTCTCTAAAAACAAATAAAACAAAACAAAACAACAAATAGAAATAATAAAATACATAAATTAAGCAACCACAGCATAGCTTTTCTCTATCTAGGTGGTACTCAGAAATTCCAGCAGTTGGCCTGTGACACCTCAGCTCAGTATATGTGAGGCTGTGTTTATGTACATCATATGCAGACCATAAGAGGGATTTACATTCTCCAGAATCTGACACCCTCCTCTGGAGTGTCTAAAGAAAGCTACAGTGTACTTATATCTAAGAAATACATAAATAAATAAATAAATAAATAAATAAATAAATAAATAAATATTTTTTAAAAAGGATAAGAAAGAAAGAAAGACCAGGCAGGCCTGCCATCTTTATCTCTGCCTGTCTGTCTGTCTGTCTGATCCCCTGGAACTGGAGATGGGCCACCTTGTAGGTGCTGGTAGTTGATCCGAGGTTCTCTGGAAGAGGAGACAATGCTGTTAATTGTTGAGCCCTTTCAGTGGCCCCACCCATTTTTAATTTTTAGAAGTATATGTGAGGCTGTGTTTATGTACATCATATTCAGACCATAAGAGGGATTTAGATTCTCCAGAATCTGACACCATCTTCTGGAGTGTCTGAAGACGGCTACAGTGTACTTATATCTAATAAATAAATAAATAAACAAATAAATAAACATTTTTTAAAAAGTATAAGAAATAAAGAAAGACCAGTCAGGCCTGCCATCCTTATCTCTGTCTCTCTGTCTGTCTGTCTGTCTGATCCCTTGGAACTGGAGATGGGCCACCATAAGGTGCTGGTAGTTTATCCCAGGTTCCCAGAAAGAGGAGACAATGCTGTTAATTGTTGAGCCCTCTCAGTGGCCCCACACATCTTTAAATTTTTAGAAGTATATGTGAGGCTGTGTTTATGTACATCATATGCAGTCCATAAGAGGGATTTAGATTCTCCAGAATCTGACACCCTCTTCTGGAGTGTCTGAAGACAGCTACAGTGTACTTATATCTAATAAATACATAAATATATATATATAAATAAACATTTTTTTAAAAAGGATAAGAAAGAAAGAAAGACCAGGCAGGCCTGCCATACTTATCACTGTCTGTATGTCTGTCTGTCTGATCCCCTGGAACTGGAGATGGGCCACCATATAGTTGCTGGTAGTTGATCCCATGTACTCTGGAAGAGGAGACAATGCTGTTAATTGTTGAGCCCTTTCAATGGCCCCACACTTCTTTAAATATTTAGAAGTATAAGTGAGGCTGTGTTTATGTACATCATATTCAGATTATAAGAGGATTTAGATTCTCCAGAATCTGACACCCTCTACTGGAGTGACTGAAGACAGATACAGTGTACTTATATATAATAAATACATAAGTAAATAAATAAATAAATAAACATTTTTTAAAAAGGATAAGATAGAAAGTAAGACCAGGCAGGCCTGCCATCCTTATCTCTGTCTGTCTGTCTGTCTGTCTGTCTGATCCCCTGGAACTGGAGATGGGCTACCATAAAGTTGCTGGTAGTTGATCCCAGGTTCTCTGAAAGAGGAGACAATGCTGTTAATTGTTGAGCCCTATCAGTGGCCCTACCCATCTTTAAATATTTAGAAGTATATGGGAGGCTGTGTTTATGTACATCATATGCAGACCATAAGAGGGATTTAGATTCTCCAGAATCTGACACCCTCTTCTGGAGTGTCTGAAGACAGCTACAGTGTACTTATATCTAATAAATACATAAATAAATAAATAAATAAATAAATAAACATTTTTAAAAAGGATAAGAAAGAAAATAAGACCAGGCAGGCCTGCCATCCTTATCTCTGTCTGTCTGTCTGTCTGTCTGTCTGATCCCCTGGAACTGGAGATGGGCCACCATATAGTTGCTGGTAGTTGATCCCAGGTTCTCTGGAAGAGGAGACAATGCTGTTAATTGTTGAGCCCTTTCAGTGGCCCCACCCATTTTTAATTTTTAGAAGTATATGTGATGCTGTGTTTATGTACATTATATTCAGACCATAAGAGGGATTTAGATACTATAGAATCTGTCACCCTCTTCTGGAGTGTCTGAAGACAGCTACAGTGTACTTATATCTAATACATAAATAAATAAATAAATAAATAAATAAATAAATAAACATTTTTTAAAAAGTATAAGAAATAAAGAAAGACCAGGCAGGCCTGCCATCCTTATCTCTGTCTCTCTGTCTGTCTGTCTGTCTGATCCACTGGAACTGGAGATGGGCCACCATAAGGTGCTGGTAGTTTATCCCAGGTTCTCTGAAAGAGGAGACAATGCTGTTAATTGTTGAGCCCTCTCAGTGGCCCCACACATCTTTAAATTTTTAGAAGTATATGTGAGGCTGTGTTTATGTACATCATATGCAGACCATAAGAGGGATTTAGATTCTCCAGAATCTGACACCCTCTTCTGGAGTGTCTGAAGACAGCTACAGTGTACTTATATCTAATAAATACATAAATAAATATATAAATAAACATTTTTTTAAAAAGGATAAGAAAGAAAGAAAGACCAGGCAGGCCTGCCATTTTTATCACTGTCTGTATGTCTGTCTGTCTGATCCCCTGGAACTGGAGATGGGCCACCATATAGTTGCTGGTAGTTGATCCCAGGTACTCTGGAAGAGGAGACAATGCTGTTAATTGTTGAGCTTTTAGAGTGGCCACACCCTTCTTTAAATTTTTAGAAGTATATGTGAGGCTGTGTGGGGCCACTGAAAGTCACATAGAGAGACAGAGAGAGACAGAGAGAGACAGAGAGAGACAAAGAAAGACAGAGAGAGACATAGAGAGACAGAGAGATACATTGAGAGAGACAGAGAGACAGAGAGAGACACAGAGAGAGACACAGAGAGACACAGAGAGAGACACACAGAGAGACAGAGACAGACAGAGAGAGACAGAGAGAGACAGAGATAGAGACAGAGAGAGACAAAGAGAGACAGAGAGACAGAGAGAGAGACAGAGAGAGACAGAGAAAGACAGAGTGAGACAGAGAGAGACACAGAGAGAGACAGAGATACACAGAGTGAGAAAGAGATAGAGACAGAGAGAGACAGAGAGAGAGACAGAGAGAGAGACAGAGAGAGACAGAGAGAGACAGAGTGAGACAGAAAGAGACACAGAGAGAGACAGAGAGAGACAAAGAAAAACACAGAGAGACAGAGAGAGACAGAGAGAGACAGAGAGAGACAGAGAGAGAGACAGAGAGAGACAAAGAAAAACACAGAGAGAGACAGAGAGAGACAGAGAGATACAGAGAGAGTCAGAGAGACAGAGAGAGACAGAGTTAGAGACAGAGAGAGACAGAGAGAGAAACAGAGAGAGACAGAGACACACAGAGAGAGACACAGAGAGAGACAGAGAGAGAGACACAGAGAGACAGAGACAGACAGAGAGAGACAGAGAGAGACAGAGATAGAGACAGAGAGAGACAGAGAGAGATAGAGAGAGACACAAAGAGACAGAGAGAGACAGAGAGAGACAAAGAAAGACACAGAGAGAGACAGAGAGAGACAGAGAGATACAGAGAGAGAGACAGAGAGAGACAGAAAGATACAGAAGGACAGAGAGAGACAGAGAGAGACAGAGAGACAGAGATAGAGACAGAGAAAGACAGAGAGAGACACAGAGAGAGACTGAGGGAGACAGAGAGAGACAGAGAGAGACATAGAAGAGACAAAGAAAGACACAAGAGAGACAGAGAGAGTCAGACATAGAGACAAAGAAAGACAGAGGGAGACACTGAGAGAGAGAGACAGAGAGATACAGACAGAGAGACAAAGAGAGACAGAGAGAGACAGAGAGAAAGAGAGAGACAGCGAGAGTCAGAGAGAGACAGAGATAGAGACAGAGAGAGACAGAGAGAGGGACAGAGAGAGACAGAGACAGAGTGAGAAATACAGAGAGAGACAGAGTTAGAGAGAGAGACAGAGAGAGACAGAGAGAGAGACAGAGACAGAGAGAGAGACAGAGAGAGACAGAGTGAGACACAGAAAGAGAGAGACAGAGAGAGACAAAGAAAGACACAGAGAGAGACATAGAGAGACAGAGAGATACATTGAGAGAGACATAGAGAGACAGAGAGACACAGAGAGACACAGAGAGAGACACAGAGAGACACAGAGAGAGACAGAGATAGACATAGACAGACAGAGACAGACAGAGAGAGACAGAGAGAGACAGAGATAGAGACAGAGAGAGACAGAGAGTGAGACAGAGAGAGACAGAGAGAGAGACACCGAAAGACAGAGAGAGACAGAGAGAGACAATGAAAGACACAGAGAGAGACTAAGAGAGACAGAGAGAGACAGAGAGAGACAGAGAGAGACAAAAAAAACACAGAAGAGACAGAGAGCGATATAGATAGAGAAAAAGAAAGACAGAGAGAGACACAGAGAGAGAGACAGAGAGAGACAGAGAGAGACAGAGAGATACAGAGAGAGAGACAAAGAGAGACAGAGAGAGAGACAGAGTGAGACAGAGAGAGAGAGAGAGACTGAGAGAGACAAAGAAAGACACAGAGAGAGACATAGAGAGACAGAGAGATACATTGAGAGAGACAGAGAGAGACAGAGATAGACAGAGAGAGACAGAGAGAGACACAGAGAGAGACAGAGAGACACAGAGAGACACAGAGAGACACAGAGAGAGACAGAGAGAGACACAGAGAGACACAGAGAGAGACACAGAGAGACACAGAGAGACACAGAGAGAGACAGAGAGAGAGACAGAGAGAGACAGAGAGAGACAGAGACAGACAGAGACAGACAGAGAGAGACAGAGATAGAGACAGAGAGAGACTGAGAGAGACAGAGAGAGACAGAGAGAATCAGAGAGAGACAATGAAAGACACAGAGAGAGACAGAGAGAGACAGAGAGATACAGAGAGAGAGACAGAGAGAGACATAAAGAGTCAGAAGGACAGAGAGAGACAGAGAGAGACAGAGATAGAGACAGAGAAAGACAGAGAGAGACAGAGAAAGACAGAGAGAGACAGAGAGTGAGACAGAGAGAGACAGAGAGAGACAAAGAAAGACACAGAGAGAGACAGAGCGAGACAGAGATAGAGACAGAGAAAGAAAGAGAGAGACACAGAGAGAGAGACAGAGAGAGACAGAGAGATACAGAGAGAGAGACAGAGAGAGACAGAGAGAGACAGAGAGAAAGAGAGAGACAGAGAGAGTCAGAGAGAGACAGAGATAGAGACAGAGAGAGACAGAGACAGAGTGAGAAAGACAGAGAGAGACAGAGATAGAGAGAGAGACAGAGAGAGACACAGAGAGAGACAGAGAGAGACAGAGAGAGACAAAGAAAGACAGAGAGAGACATAGAGAGACAGAGAGATACATTGAGAAGACAGAGAGACACAGAGAGACACACAGAGAGACACACAGAGAGACACAAAGAGACACAGAGAGAGACAGAGAGAGACACAGAGAGACACAGAGAGAGACACAGAGAGACACAGAGAGACACAGAGAGAGACAGAGAGAGAGACAGAGAGAGACAGAGAGAGACAGAGACAGACAGAGACAGACAGAGAGAGACAGAGATAGAGACAGAGAGAGACAGAGAGAGACAGAGAGAGACAGAGAGAGACAGAGAGAGTCAGAGAGAGACAATGAAAGACACAGAGAGAGACAGAGAGAGACAGAGAGATACAGAGAGAGAGACAGAGAGAGACATAAAGAGTCAGAAGGACAGAGAGAGACAGAGAGAGACAGAGATAGAGACAGAGAAAGACAGAGAGAGACAGAGAAAGACAGAGAGAGACAGAGAGTGAGACAGAGAGAGACAGAGAGAGACAAAGAAAGACACAGAGAGAGACAGAGCGAGACAGAGATAGAGACAGAGAAAGAAAGAGAGAGACACAGAGAGAGAGACAGAGAGAGACAGAGAGATACAGAGAGAGAGACAGAGAGAGACAGAGAGAGACAGAGAGAAAGAGAGAGACAGAGAGAGTCAGAGAGAGACAGAGATAGAGACAGAGAGAGACAGAGACAGAGTGAGAAAGACAGAGAGAGACAGAGATAGAAAGAGAGACAGAGAGAGACACAGAGAGAGACAGAGAGAGACAGAGAGAGACAAAGAAAGACAGAGAGAGCCATAGAGAGACAGAGAGATACATTGAGAAGACAGAGAGACACAGAGAGACACACAGAGAGACACACAGAGAGACAAAGACAGACAGAGAGAGACAGAGAGAGACCGAGAGAGACAGAGATAGAGACAGAGAGAGACAGAGAGAGACAGAGAGACAGAGAGAGAGACAGAGACAGAGAGAGACAGAGTGAGACAGAGAGAGACACAGAGTGAGACAGAGATACACAGAGTGAGAAAGAGAGAGAGACATAGAGAGAGACAGAGAGACAGAGAGAGAGACAGAGACAGAGAGAGACAGAGAGAGACAGAGTGAGACAGAGAGAGAAACAGAGAGAGACAGAGAGAGACAAAGAAAAACACAGAGAGACAGAGAGAGACAGAGAGAGACAGAGAGAGAGACAGAGAGAGACAAAGAAAAACACAGAGAGACAGAGAGAGAGACAGAGAGAGAGACACAGGGAGACAGAGACAGACAGAGAGAGACAGAGAGAGACAGAGAGAGACAGAGATAGAGACAGAGAGAGACAGAGAGAGAGACACAGAGAGACAGAGAGAGACAGAGAGAGACAAACAAAGACACAGAGAGACAGAGAGAGACAGAGAGAAACAGAGAGAGAGACAGAGAAGACAGAAAGATACAGAAGGACAGAGAGAGACAGAGAGAGACAGAGAGACAGAGATAGAGACAGAGAGAGACAGAGAGTGAGACAGAGAGAGACAGAGACAGAGTGAGACAGAGAGAGACAGAGAGAGAGAGACAGAGACAGAGACAGTGAGAGAGACAGAGAGAGACAGAGTGAGACACAGAGAGAGAGAGACAGAGAGAGACAAAGAAAGACACAGAGAGAGACATACAGAGACAGAGAGATACATTAAGAGAGACATAGAGAGACAGAGAGACAGAGATAGAGACAGAGAGAGACAGAGAGACAGAGAGATAGACAGAGAGAGACAGAGAGAGACAATGAAAGACATAGAGAGAGACAGAGAGACACAGAGAGACACAGAGAGAGAGACAGAGAGAGACAGAAAGAGTCAGAAGGACAGAGAGAGACAGAGAGAGATAGAGATAGAGACAGAGAAAGACAGAGAGAGACACAGAGACAGAGACAGAGAGAGAGACAGAGAGAGACAGAGTGAGACACAGAAAGAGAGAGACAGAGAGAGACAAAGAAAGACACAGAGAGAGACATAGAGAGACAGAGAGATACATTGAGAGAGACATAGAGAGACAGAGAGAGACAGAGATAGAGACAGAGAGAGACAGAGAGAGACACAGAGAGACACAGAGAGAGACAGAGATAGACATAGACAGACAGAGACAGACAGAGAGAGACAGAGAGAGACAGAGATAGAGACAGAGAGAGACAGAGAGTGAGACAGAGAGAGACAGAGAGAGAGACACCGAAAGACAGAGAGAGACAGAGAGAGACAATGAAAGACACAGAGAGAGACTAAGAGAGACAGAGAGAGACAGAGAGAGACAGAGAGATACATTGAGAGAGACATAGAGAGACAGAGAGAGACAGAGGTAGACAGAGATAGAGACAGAGAGAGACAGAGAGAGACACAGAGAGACACAGAGAGAGACAGAGATAGACATAGACAGACAGAGACAGACAGAGAGAGGCAGAGAGAGACAGAGATAGAGACAGAGAGAGACAGAGAGTGAGACAGAGAGAGACAGAGAGAGAGACACCGAAAGACAGAGAGAGACAGAGAGAGAAAATGAAAGACACAGAGAGAGACTAAGAGAGACAGAGAGAGACAGAGAGAGACAAAAAAAGACACAGAGAGAGACAGAGAGAGACAGAGAGAAAGAGAGAGACAGAGAGAGTCAGAGAGAGACAGAGATAGAGACAGAGAGAGACAGAGAGAGGGACAGAGAGAGACAGAGACAGAGTGAGAAATACAGAAAGAGACAGAGTTAGAGAGAGAGACAGAGAGAGACAGAGAGAGAGACAGAGACAGAGACAGAGAGAGAGACAGAGAGAGACAGAGTGAGACACAGAAAGAGAGAGACAGAGAGAGACAAAGAAAGACACAGAGAGAGACATAGAGAGACAGAGAGATACATTGAGAGAGACATAGAGAGACAGAGAGAGACAGAGATAGAGACAGAGAGACACAGAGAGAGACAGAGATAGACATAGACAGACAGAGACAGACAGAGAGAGACAGAGAGAGACAGAGATAGAGACAGAGAGAGACAGAGAGTGAGACAGAGAGAGACAGAGAGAGAGATACCGAAAGACAGAGAGAGACAGAGAGAGACAATGAAAGACACAGAGAGAGACTAAGAGAGACAGAGAGAGACAGAGAGAGAAAGAGAGAGACAGAGAGAGACAAAAAAAGACACAGAGAGAGACAGAGCGATATAGATAGAGAAAAAGAAAGACAGAGACACAGAGAGAGAGACAGAGAGATACAGAGAGAGAGACAAAGAGAGACAGAGAGAGAGACAGAGTGAGACAGAGAGAGAGAGAGAGACTGAGAGAGACAAAGAAAGACACAGAGAGAGACATAGAGAGACAGAGAGATACATTGAGAGAGACAGAGAGAGACAGAGATAGACAGAGAGAGACAGAGAGAGACACAGAGAGAGACAGAGAGACACAGAGAGACACAGAGAGACACAGAGAGAGACAGAGAGAGAAACAGAGAGACACAGAGAGAGACACAGAGAGACACAGAGAGACACAGAGAGATACAGAGAGAGAGACAAAGAGAGACAGAGAGAGACAGAGAGAAAGAGAGAGACAGAGAGAGTCAGAGAGAGACAGAGATAGAGACAGAGAGAGACAGAGAGAGGGACAGAGAGAGACAGAGACAGAGTGAGAAATACAGAGAGAGACAGATTTAGAGAGAGAGACAGAGAGAGACAGAGACAGAGACAGAGAGTGAGACAGAGAGAGACAGAGTGAGACACAGAGAGAGAGAGAGACAGAGAGAGACAAAGAAAGACACAGAGAGAGACATAGAGAGACAGAGAGAGATACATTAAGAGAGACATAGAGAGACAGAGAGAGACAGAGATAGAGACAGAGAGAGACAGAGAGATAGACAGAGAGAGACATAGAGAGACAATGAAAGACATAGAGAGAGACAGAGAGACACAGAGAGACACAGAGAGAGAGACAGAGAGAGACAGAAAGAGTCAGAAGGACAGAGAGAGACAGAGAGAGATAGAGATAGAGACAGAGAAAGACAGATAGAGACACAGAGAGAGACAGAGAAAGACAGAGAGTGAGACAGAGACAGACAGAGAGAGACAAAGGAAGACCCAGAGAAAGAGAGAGAGAGACAGAGATAGAGACAGAGAAAGACAGAGAGAGACACAGAGAGAGAGAGACAGAGAGAGACAGAGAGATAAAGTGAGAGAGACAGAGAGAAAGAGAGAGACAGAGAGAGTCAGAGAGAGACAGAGACAGAGACAGAGAGAGAGACAGAGAGAGACACAGAGAGAGACAGAAAGAGACAGAAAGAGACAAAGAAAGACACAGAGAGAGACATAGTGAGACAGAGAGATACATTGAGAGAGACAGAGAGAGACAGAGACACAGAGAGAGACAGAGAGACAGAGAGAGAGACAGAGAGATACAGAGATAGAGACAGAAGGGACAGAGAGAGACAGAGAGAGACCGACAGAGTGACAGATGGAGACAGAGAGAGACAGAGACAGATAGAGTTAGACAGAGAGAGATAGAGAGAGAGACAGAGAGAGACAGAGAGGGACAGAGTGACAGAGAGAGACAGAGAGAGACAGAGATAGAGACAGAGAGATACAGAGTGAGGGACAGAGAGAGACAGAGAGAGACAGATAGAGACAGAGAGACAGATAGAGACAGAGAGAAACAGAGAGAGACAGAGTGACAGAGAGAGACAGAGAGAGACAGAGACAGAGAAAGAGAGAGAGACAGAGAGAGACAGAGAGAGTCAGATAGACAGAGAGAGACAGAGAGAGACAGTGAGAGACAGAGAGAGACAGAGTGACAGAGAGAGACAGAGAGAGACAGAGATAGAGACAGAGAGAGACAGAGAGAGGGAAAGAGAGAGACAGAGAGAGACAGAGAGAGACAGAGAGAGAGACAGATAGAGACAGAGAGAAACAGAGAGAGACAGAGATAGAGAAAGAGAGAGACAAAGAGAGACATAGAGAGAGAGACAGAGAGAGACAGAGAGAGACAGAGCGAGACAAAGAAAGACACAGAGAAAGACAGAGACAGAGAGATACAGAGATAGAGACAGAGAGTGACAGATAGACAGAGAGAGACAGAGAGAGACAGAGAGAGACAGAGTTACAGAGAGAGACAGAGATAGAGACAGAGAGAGACAGAGAGAGGGAAAGAGAGAGACAGAGAGAGAGAAGGAGAGAGACAGAGAGAGACAGAGAGAGAGACAGAGAGAGACAGAAAGAGTCAGAAGGACAGAGAGAGACAGAGATAGAGACAGAGAGAGACAGAGAGAGAGAGACAGAGAGAGTCAGAGAGAGACAGAGACAGAGTGAGAAAGACAGAGAGAGACAGAGATAGAGAGAGAGACAGAGAGAGACACACAGAGAGACAGAGAGAGACAGAAAGAGTCAGAAGGACAGAGAGAGACAGAGATAGAGACAGAGAGAGACAGAGAGAAAGAGAGAGACAGAGAGAGTCAGAGAGAGACAGAGACAGAGTGAGAAAGACAGAGAGAGACAGAGATAGAGAGAGAGACAGAGAGAGACACACAGAGAGACAGAGAGAGACAGAGAGAGACAAAGAAAGACACAGAGAGAGACATAGAGAGAGAGATACATTGAGAGAGACAGAGAGAGACAGAGAGAGAGATAGAGAGAGACACAGAGAGAGACAGAGAGAGACAGAGAGACAGAGAGAGACAAAGAAAGAAACAGAGAGAGACAGAGAGAGACAGAGAGACAGAGAGAGACAGAGAGAGACAGAGAGACAGAGAGAGACAGAGAGAGACAGAGTGACAGAGAGAGACATAGAGAGAAAAAGATAGAGACAGAGAGAAGGAAAGAAAGAGACACACAGAGAGATAGAGACAGAGAGAAACAGAGAGAGACAGAGATAGAGAAAGAGAGAGACAGAGAGAGACATAGAGAGAGTTACAGAGAGAGACAAAGAGAGACAGAGAGAGACAAAGAAAGACACAGAGAGAGACAAAGAGAGACAGAGAGATACAGAGAGAGAGAAAGAGAGAGACAGAGAGAGACATAAAGAGAGAGACAGAGAGAGACAGGGAGAGACAGAGAGAGACAAAGAAAGACACAGAGAGAGACAGAGAGGGACAGAGAGAGACAGAGAGAGACAGAGTGACAGAGAGAGACAGAGAGAGACAGAGATAGAGACAGAGAGAGGCAGAGAGAGGGAAAGAGAGAGACAGAGAGAGAGAGAGAGAGAGAGACAGAGAGAGAGACAGATAGAGACAGAGAGAAATAGAGAGAGACAGAGATAGAGAAAGAGAGAGACATAGAGAGAGAGACAGAGAGAGACTTTCCACTTTTTCAGGTTTTCTTGCCATATTCCGGTTCCTTCAGTGTGAGTTTTTAATTTTCTAATTCTTTCAGGGTTTTTTGCCATATTCTGGGTCTTACAGCGTGTATTTTTAATTTTCCAATTTTTTCAGGGTTACTCAGCATATTTTGGGTCCTACAGTGTGATTTTTTTCATTTTCCACCTTTTTCAGGTTTTCTTGCCAATTTCGGGGTACTTCAGTGTGAGTTTTTAATATTCCACTTTTTACAGGGTTAATCGCCATATTCTGCGTCCTACAGTGTGATTTTTAAATTTTCCACGATTCTCAGGGTTTCTCGCCATATTCAGGTCCTACAGTTTGATTTTTTAATTTTAAACGTTTTTAAGTTTTTTTCGTCATGTTCTGGGTCCTACAGTTTGATATTCTCATTATCCAACTTTTTCAGATTTTCTCAGCATATTCTGGGTCCTACATTGTGAATTTTTAATTTTCCACGTTTTTCAAGGTTTCTTGCCATATTCTGGTCCTATAGTGTGATTTTCTCATTTTCCTCCTTTTTCAGTGTTTCTCGCCATATTCTGGGTCCTACAGAGTAAATATTTAATTTTCCATGTTTTTCATGTTTTCTCGACATATTCTGGGTCCTTCAGTTTGTGTTTTTAATTTTCCTCCTTTTTCAGGTTTTCTCACCATATTCCCGGACCTTCAGTGTGAATTTTTAATTTTCCATGTTTTTCAGGTTTTTCGTCATATTCTGGGTCCTAGAGTGTGATTTTCTCATTTCCACGTTTTTTAGGATTTCTCCCCATATTCGGGGTCCTTCAGTGTGAGTTTTTGATTTCCTACTTTTTCAGGGTTTCTCAATATATTCTGGTTCCTACAGCGTGTATTTTATTTTTCCAAGTTTTTCAAGGGTTTCTAGGCATATTCTGGGTCCTACAGTGTGAACATTTAATTTTCCATGATTATCAGGGTTTCTCAGCATATTCTGGGTCCTGCAGTGTGATTTTCTCATTTTTCACCTTTTTCAAGTTTTTTCGCTATTCTGGGTTCTACATGTGATTTTCTCATTTTCCACCTTTTTCAGGTTTTCTCGCTATATTCCGGGTCCTTCAGTGTGAATTTTTAATTTTCCACGTTTTTCAGGGTTTCTCGGCATATTCTGTTTCCTGCAGTGTGATTTTCTCATTTTCCACCTTTTTCATGTTTTCTAGCCATATCCTCGTCCATCAGTGTGAGTTTATAGTTATCTACTTTTTTCAGGGTTGCTGGCCGTATTCTGGGTAATACAGTGTGAATTTTTATTGTCCAATTTTTTTCAAGGTTTCTCGCCATAATGTGGGTCTGACAGTGTGAATTTTTAATTTTCACGTTTTTCACGGTTTCTTGGCATATTTTGGGTCCTGAAGAGTGATTTTCTCATTTTCCACGTTTTTAAAGTTTTTTCGTAATTCTGGGTCCTACAGTGTGATTTTCTCATTTTCCACCTTTTTCAGGTTTTCTCGCCATATTCCGGGTCCTTCAGTGTGAGTTTTTAATTTTCTAATTCTTTCAGGGTTTCTTGCCATATTCTGGGTCCTACAGCGTGTATTTTTAATTTTCCACGTTTTTCAGGGTTACTCGGCCTATTCTGGGTCCTACAGTGTGATTTTCTCATTTTCCACCTTTTTCAGGTTTTCTCGACATATTCAGGGTCCTTCAGTGTGAGATTTAAATTTTTTACTTTTTTCAGTGTTTCTCGCCATATTCTGCATCCTACAGTGTGAATTTTAAATTTTTCACGTTTTTCAGGTTTTCTTGCCATGTTCTGTGTCCTACAGTATGAATTTTTAATTTTAAACCTTTTTAAGTTTTTTTTGTCATATTCTGGGTCCTTCAGTGTGATTTTCTCATTTTCCAACTTTTTCAGGTCTTCTCGGCATATTCTGAGTCCTACAGTGTGAATTTTCGATTTTCCACGTTTTTCAAGTTTTCTTGCCATATTCTGTTCCTAGAGTGTGAATTTTTAATTTTCCACTTTTTTCAGTGTTTCTCTCCCTATCCTGGGTTCTACTTTGTGAATATTTAATTTTCCATGCTTTTCAGGTTTTCTCGCCATATTCTGGGTCCTTCAGTGTGAGTTTTTAATTTTCCTCGTTTTTCAGGTTTTCTCACCATATTCAAGGTCATACAGTGTGATTTTCTCATTTCCACGTTTTTCTTATTTTCTTGCCATATTCCAGGTTCTTCAGTGTGAATTTTTAATTTTCCACGTTTTTCAAGGTTTCTTGCCATATTCTGGTCCTTTAGAGTGAATTTTTAATTTTCAAGATTTTACAGTTTCTCAAAATATTCTGTGTCCTCCAGTGTGAATATTTAATTTTCTAGGTTTTACAGGTTTTCTTGCCATATTCTGGGTCCTTCAGTGTGAGATTTTAATTTTCCTCATTTTTCAGTTTTGCTCGCTATATCCGGGTCCTTGAGTGTGAATTTTTATTTTTCCACATTTTTCAGGTTTCTTCGTCATAATCTGGTTCTACAGTGTGATTTTTTCATTTCCATGTTTTTCAGGTTTTCTCGCCATATTTGGGGTCCTTCAGTGTGAGTTTTTTAATTTCTAGTTTTTAAGGTTTTCTTGCCATATTCTGGGTACTACAGTGTGAATTTTAAATTTTCCACGTTTTTAAGTTATTTCGTCATATTCTGATTATTACAGTGTGATTTTCTCGTTTTTTTTTCCTTTTTCAGTGTTTCTCGCCATATTCAGGGTCCTATAGTGTGAATATTTAATTTTCAATGTTTTTCAGGTTTTCTCAGCATATTCTGGCTCCTGCAGTGTTATTTTCTCGTTTTCAACCTTTTTCAGGTTTTCTCACAATTCTGGGTCCTACATGTGATTTTCTCATTTTCCATCTTTTTCAGGTTATCTCGCCATAATCTAGGTCCTACAGTGTGAGTTTTTAATTTTCCTCGTTTTTTCAGGTTTTCTCGCCATATTCTGATTCCTTCAGTGTGAATTTTTAATTTTCCACGTTTTCCAGGTTTTTTCATCATATTCTGGGTCCTACAGTGTGATATTCTCTTTTCCAAGTTTTTCAGGATTTCTTGCCATATTCCAGGTCCTGCAGTGTGAATTTTTAATTTTCCACGTTTTTCAGTATTTCTCCCCATATTTTGGGTAATACAGTGTGAATTTTTAATTTTCCTCGTTTTTCAGGTTTTCTCGCCAAATTCCGGGTCCTTCAGTGTGAATTTTTAATTTTCCACGATTTTCAGGGATTCTCAGCATATTCTGGGTCCTGCAGTGTGATTTTCTCATTTTCCACCTTTTTCATGTTTTCTAGCCATATCCTCGTCCATCAGTGTGAGTTTATAGTTATCTACTTTTTTCAGGGTTGCTGGCCGTATTCTGGGTAATACAGTGTGAATTTTTATTGTCCAATTTTTTTCAAGGTTTCTCGCCATAATGTGGGTCTGACAGTGTGAATTTTTAATTTTCACGTTTTTCACGGTTTCTTGGCATATTTTGGGTCCTGAAGAGTGATTTTCTCATTTTCCAAGTTTTTAAAGTTTTTTCGTAATTCTGGGTCCTACAGTGTGATTTTCTCATTTTCCACCTTTTTCAGGTTTTCTCGCCATATTCCGGGTCCTTCAGTGTGAGTTTTTAATTTTCTAATTCTTTCAGGGTTTCTTGCCATATTCTGGGTCCTACAGTGTGATTTTCTCATTTTCCACCTTTTTCAGGTTTTCTCGACATATTCAGGGTCCTTCAGTGTGAGATTTAAATTTTTTACTTTTTTCAGTGTTTCTCGCCATATTCTGCATCCTACAGTGTGAATTTTAAATTTTTCACGTTTTTCAGGTTTTCTTGCCATGTTCTGTGTCCTACAGTATGAATTTTTAATTTTAAACCTTTTTAAGTTTTTTTCGTCATATTCTGGGTCCTTCAGTGTGATTTTCTCATTTTCCAACTTTTTCAGGTCTTCTCGGCATATTCTGAGTCCTACAGTGTGAATTTTTGATTTTCCACGTTTTTCAAGTTTTCTTGCCATATTCTGTTCCTAGAGTGTGAATTTTTAATTTTCCACTTTTTTCAGTGTTTCTCTCCCTATCCTGGGTTCTACTTTGTGAATATTTAATTTTCCATGTTTTTCAGGTTTTCTCGCCATATTCTGGGTCCTTCAGTGTGAGTTTTTAATTTTCCTCGTTTTTCAGGTTTTCTCGCCATATTCAAGGTCATACAGTGTGATTTTCTCATTTCCACGTTTTTCTTATTTTCTTGCCATATTCCAGGTTCTTCAGTGTGAATTTTTAATTTTCCACGTTTTTCAAGGTTTCTTGCCATATTCTGGTCCTTTAGAGTGAATTTTTAATTTTCAAGATTTTACAGTTTCTCAAAATATTCTGTGTCCTCCAGTGTGAATATTTAATTTTCTAGGTTTTACAGGTTTTCTTGCCATATTCTGGGTCCTTCAGTGTGAGATTTTAATTTTCCTCATTTTTCAGTTTTGCTCGCTATATCCGGGTCCTTGAGTGTGAATTTTTATTTTTCCACATTTTTCAGGTTTCTTCGTCATAATCTGGTTCTACAGTGTGATTTTTTCATTTCCATGTTTTTCAGGTTTTCTCACCATATTTGGGGTCCTTCAGTGTGAGTTTTTTAATTTCTAGTTTTTAAGGTTTTCTTGCCATATTCTGGGTACTACAGTGTGAATTTTAAATTTTCCACGTTTTTAAGTTATTTCGTCATATTCTGATTATTACAGTGTGATTTTCTCGTTTTTTTCCTTTTTCAGTGTTTCTCGCCATATTCAGGGTCCTATAGTGTGAATATTTAATTTTCAATGTTTTTCAGGTTTTCTCAGCATATTCTGGCTCCTGCAGTGTTATTTTCTCGTTTTCAACCTTTTTCAGGTTTTCTCACAATTCTGGGTCCTACATGTGATTTTCTCATTTTCCATCTTTTTCAGGTTATCTCGCCATAATCTAGGTCCTACAGTGTGAGTTTTTAATTTTCCTCGTTTTTTCAGGTTTTCTCGCCATATTCTGATTCCTTCAGTGTGAATTTTTAATTTTCCACGTTTTCCAGGTTTTTTCATCATATTCTGGGTCCTACAGTGTGATATTCTCTTTTCCAAGTTTTTCAGGATTTCTTGCCATATTCCAGGTCCTGCAGTGTGAATTTTTAATTTTCCACGTTTTTCAGTATTTCTCCCCATATTTTGGGTAATACAGTGTGAATTTTTAATTTTCCTCGTTTTTCAGGTTTTCTCGCCAAATTCCGGGTCCTTCAGTGTGAATTTTTAATTTTCCACGATTTTCAGGGATTCTCAGCATATTCTGGGTCCTGCAGTGTGATTTTCTCATTTTCCACCTTTTTCATGTTTTCTAGCCATATCCTCGTCCATCAGTGTGAGTTTATAGTTATCTACTTTTTTTCAGGGTTGCTGGCCGTATTCTGGGTAATACAGTGTGAATTTTTATTGTCCAATTTTTTTCAAGGTTTCTCGCCATAATGTAGGTCTGACAGTGTGAATTTTTAATTTTCACGTTTTTCACGGTTTCTTGGCATATTTTGGGTCCTGAAGAGTGATTTTCTCATTTTCCACGTTTTTAAAGTTTTTTCGTAATTCTGGGTCCTACAGTGTGATTTTCTCATTTTCCACCTTTTTCAGGTTTTCTCGCCATATTCCGGGTCCTTCAGTGTGAGTTTTTAATTTTCTAATTCTTTCAGGGTTTCTTGCCATATTCTGGGTCCTACAGTGTGATTTTCTCATTTTCCACCTTTTTCAGGTTTTCTCGACATATTCAGGGTCCTTCAGTGTGAGATTTAAATTTTTTACTTTTTTCAGTGTTTCTCGCCATATTCTGCATCCTACAGTGTGAATTTTAAATTTTTCACGTTTTTCAGGTTTTCTTGCCATGTTCTGTGTCCTACAGTATGAATTTTTAATTTTAAACCTTTTTAAGTTTTTTTCGTCATATTCTGGGTCCTTCAGTGTGATTTTCTCATTTTCCAACTTTTTCAGGTCTTCTCGGCATATTCTGAGTCCTACAGTGTGAATTTTTGATTTTCCACGTTTTTCAAGTTTTCTTGCCATATTCTGTTCCTAGAGTGTGAATTTTTAATTTTCCACTTTTTTCAGTGTTTCTCTCCCTATCCTGGGTTCTACTTTGTGAATATTTAATTTTCCATGTTTTTCAGGTTTTCTCGCCATATTCTGGGTCCTTCAGTGTGAGTTTTTAATTTTCCTCGTTTTTCAGGTTTTCTCGCCATATTCAAGTTCATACAGTGTGATTTTCTCATTTCCACGTTTTTCTTATTTTCTTGCCATATTCCAGGTTCTTCAGTGTAAATTTTTAATTTTCCACGTTTTTCAAGGTTTCTTGCCATATTCTGGTCCTTTAGAGTGAATTTTTAATTTCAAGATTTTACAGTTTCTCAAAATATTCTGTGTCCTCCAGTGTGAATATTTAATTTTCTAGGTTTTACAGGTTTTCTTGCCATATTCTGGGTCCTTCAGTGTGAGATTTTAATTTTCCTCATTTTTCAGTTTTGCTCGCTATATCCGGGTCCTTGAGTGTGAATTTTTATTTTTCCACATTTTTCAGGTTTCTTCGTCATAATCTGGTTCTACAGTGTGATTTTTTCATTTCCATGTTTTTCAGGTTTTCTCGCCATATTTGGGGTCCTTCAGTGTGAGTTTTTTAATTTCTAGTTTTTAAGGTTTTCTTGCCATATTCTGGGTACTACAGTGTGAATTTTAAATTTTCCACGTTTTTAAGTTATTTCGTCATATTCTGATTATTACAGTGTGATTTTCTCGTTTTTTTCCTTTTTCAGTGTTTCTCGCCATATTCAGGGTCCTATAGTGTGAATATTTAATTTTCAATGTTTTTCAGGTTTTCTCAGCATATTCTGGCTCCTGCAGTGTTATTTTCTCGTTTTCAACCTTTTTCAGGTTTTCTCACAATTCTGGGTCCTACATGTGATTTTCTCATTTTCCACCTTTTTCAGGTTATCTCGCCATAATCTAGGTCCTACAGTGTGAGTTTTTAATTTTCCTCGTTTTTTCAGGTTTTCTCGCCATATTCTGATTCCTTCAGTGTGAATTTTTAATTTTCCACGTTTTCCAGGTTTTTTCATCATATTCTGGGTCCTACAGTGTGATATTCTCGTTTCCAAGTTTTTCAGGATTTCTTGCCATATTCCAGGTCCTGCAGTGTGAATTTTTAATTTTCCACGTTTTTCAGTATTTCTCCCCATATTTTGGGTAATACAGTGTGAATTTTTAATTTTCCTCGTTTTTCAGGTTTTCTCGCCAAATTCCGGGTCCTTCAGTGTGAATTTTTAATTTTCCACGATTTTCAGGGATTCTCAGCATATTCTGGGTCCTGCAGTGTGATTTTCTCATTTTCCACCTTTTTCATGTTTTCTAGCCATATCCTCGTCCATCAGTGTGAGTTTATAGTTATCTACTTTTTTCAGGGTTGCTGGCCGTATTCTGGGTAATACAGTGTGAATTTTTATTGTCCAATTTTTTTCAAGGTTTCTCGCCATAATGTGGGTCTGACAGTGTGAATTTTTAATTTTCACGTTTTTCACGGTTTCTTGGCATATTTTGGGTCCTGAAGAGTGATTTTCTCATTTTCCACGTTTTTAAAGTTTTTTCGTAATTCTGGGTCCTACAGTGTGATTTTCTCATTTTCCACCTTTTTCAGGTTTTCTCGCCATATTCCGGGTCCTTCAGTGTGAGTTTTTAATTTTCTAATTCTTTCAGGGTTTCTTGCCATATTCTGGGTCCTACAGCGTGTATTTTTAATTTTCCACGTTTTTCAGGGTTACTCGGCCTATTCTGGGTCCTACAGTGTGATTTTCTCATTTTTGACATTTTTCAAGTTTTTTGTTTTGCAATTCTGGTCCTACAGTGTGATTTTCTCATTTTCCACCTTTTTCAGGTTTTCTCGCCATATTCCGGGTCCATCAGTGTGAGTTTATAGTTATCTACTTTTTTCAGGGTTGATTGCCATATTCTGGGTAATACAGTGAGAATTTTCATTGTCCAATTTTTTCATGGTTTCTCGCCATAATCTGGTTCCCCCAGCGTATATTTTTAATTTTCCACGTTTTCAGGGTTTCTCGGCATATTCTGGGTCCTACAGTGTGATTTTCTCATTTTTGATATTTTTCAAGTTTTTTGTTTTGCAATTCTGGTCCTACAGTGTGATTTTCTCATTTTCCACCTTTTTCAGGTTTTCTCGCCATATTCCGGGTCCTTCAGTGTGAGTTTTTAATTTTCTAATTCTTTCAGGGTTTCTTGCCATATTCTGGGTCCTACAGCGTGTATTTTTAATTTTCCACGTTTTTCAGGGTTACTCGGCCTATTCTGGGTCCTACAGTGTGATTTTCTCATTTTTGACATTTTTCAAGTTTTTTGTTTCGCAATTCTGGATCCTACAGTGTGATTTTCTCATTTTCCACCTTTTTCAGGTTTTCTTGCCATTTTCGGGGTACTTCAGTGTGAGTTTTTAATATTCTACTTTTTACAGGGTTAATCGCCATATTCTGTGTCCTACAGTGTGATTTTTAAATTTTCCACGTTTCTCTGGGTTTCTCGCCATATTCTGGTCCTACAGTGTGAATTTTTAATTTTAAACGTTTTTAAGTTTTTTTTCGTCATGTTCTGTGTCCTACACTGTGAAATGCTCATTATCCAACTTTTTCAGGTTTTCTCAGCATATTCTGGGTCCTTCAGTGTGAATATTTAATTTTCCATGTTTTTCATGTTTTCTCGCCATATTCCGGGTCCTTCAGTTTGTGTTTTTAATTTTCCTCGTTTTTCAGGTTTTCTTGCCATATTCCCGGTCCTTCAGTGTGAATTTTTAATTTTCCTGGTTTTTCAGATTTTTTCGTCATATTCTTGGTCCTAGAGTGTGATTTTCTCATTTCCACGTTTTTCAGGATTTCTCCCCGTATTTGGGGTCCTTCAGTGTGAGTTTTTGATTTTCTACTTTTTCAGGGTTTCTCAATATATTCTGGTTCCTACAGCGTGTATTTTATTTTTCCACGTTTTTCAAGGGTTTCTCCGCATATTCTGGGTCCTACAGTGTGATTTTTTTTTTTTATTTTCGACGGTTTTCAAGTTTTTTCGCAATTCTGGGTCCTACAGTGTGATTTTCTCATTTTCCACCTTTTTTCAGGTTTTCTCGCCATATTCGGGGTCCTTCAGTGTGAGTTTCTAATTTCCTAGTTTTTCAAGTTTTTTCGTAATTCTAGGACCTACAGTGTGGTTTTCTCATTTTCCACCTTTTTCAGGTTTTTTTCGCCATATTTGGGGTCCTTCAGTGTGAGCTTTTAATTTTCTACATTTTTCAGGGTTTTTCGCCATATTCTGGGTCCTTCAGTGTGAATTTTTAATGTTCCTTGTTTTTCTGGTTTTCTTGCCATATTCCAGGTCCTTCAGTGTGAATTTTTACTTTTCCACGTTTTTTAGTATTTCTTGCCATATTCTGGGAAATACAGTGTGAATTTTTAATTTTCATGTATTCAGTGTTTCTAGGCATATTCTGGGTCCTCCACTGTGATTTTCTCATTTTCGACGTTTTTCAAGTTTTTTCGTTAATCACTGTGATTTCTCATTTTCCACCTTTCAGGGTTCCTCGCCATATTTTGGGTCCTTCAGTGTGAGTTTTTAATTTTCTAATTTTTTCAGGTTTTCTTGCCATATTCTGGGTCCTATTGTGTATATTTTTAATTTTCCACGTTTTTCAGGGTTTCGTGGCATATTCTTGGTTCTACACTGTGATTATCTCATTTTCCACCTTTTTCAGGTTTTCTCTCCATATTCGGCGTCCTTCAGTGGGAGTTTTTAATTTTCTACTTTTTTCAGGGTTTCTCGCCATATTCTGGGTCCTACAGTGTGATTTTCTCATTTAGGACTTTTTACAAATTTTTTCGCAATTCTGGGTCCTACAGTGTGATTATTATCATTTTTAAACTTTTTCAGGTTTTCTCGCCATATTCGGGATCCTTCAGTGTGAGGTTTTAATTTTCCTCGTTTTTCAGGTTTTCTCGACATATTCTGGGTCCTTCAGTGTGAATTTTTAATTTTCACGTTTTTCAGGGTTTCTCGACATATTCCGGGTCCTTCAGTGTGAATTTTTTATTTTCCACGTTTTTCAGGTTTTTTCGTTATATTCTGGGTCTTACAGTGTGATTTTCTCATTTCCATGTTTTTCAGGTTTTCTAGCCATATTCCACGTCCTTCAGTGTGAATTTTTAATTTTCCAGGTTTTTCAGTATTTCTTGCCATATTCTGGGTAATACAGTGTGATTTTCTCATTTTCCACTTTTTTCAGGTTTAATCGCAATATTTGGGGTCCTTCAGTGTGAGTTTTTAATTTTGTACTTTTTCAGGGTTTCTGGCCATATTCTGGGTCCTATAGTGTGTGTTTTTAATTTTCCACGTTTTTCATGGTTTCTCGGCATATTCTGGGTCCTACAGTGTGATTTTCTCATTTTCGATATTTTTCATGTTTTTTCCCAATTCTGGGTCCTACAGTGTGATTATTCTCATTTTCCACCTTTCAGGTTTTCTCGCCATATTCGGGGTCTTTCAGTGTGAATTTTTAATTTTCTACTTTTTTCAGGTTATCTCGCCATATTCTGGGTCCTTCAGTGTGAGTTTTTATTTTTTCTGGTTTTGTAGCCATATTCCGGGTCCTTCAGTGTGAATTTTTAATTTTCCATGTTTTTCAGGTGTTTTCATCATATTCTGGGTCCTACAGTGTGATTTTCTCATTTCCAAGTTTTTCAGGTTTTTGTGCCATATTCCAGGTCCTTCAGTGTAAATTTTTAATTTTCCACATTTTTCAGTGTTTCTCCCCATATTCTGGGTAACACAGTGTGAATTTTTAATTTTCCACTTTTTTCATGGTTTCTCTTCATGTTCTAGGTCTGACCTTGTGAATTTTTACTTTTCACGTTTTTCAGGGTTTTCTCGCATATTCTGGGTCTTACAGTATGTTTTTCTCATTTTCCCCCCTTTTCAAGTTATTTTCGCAATTTTGGGTCCTACAGTGGGAATTTCTGTTTTTCCACTTTTTCAGGGTTTCTTGCCATATTCTATGTCCTTAAGTGGGAATTTTTAATTTTCCACTTTTTTCAGGGTTTTTCATCATATTCCAAGTCCTTCAGTGTGAGTTTTTAATTTTCCACGTTTTTCAGGGTTTCTCAACATATTTTGGGTCCTACAGTGTGAATTTTTAATTTTCTACCTTTTTCAAGATTTCTCGCCATATTCTATGTCCTTCCACGTTTTTCAGGTTTTCTGGCCATATTCCAGGTCTTTCTGAGTGAGTTGATAATTTTCCACATTTTTAAGGTTTTCTCCCTATATTCCAAATCCTTGAGTGTGAGTTATTAATTTTCCATGTTTTTCTGGTTTTGTCGCCATATTCCAGGTCTTTCAGTGTGAGTTTTTAATTATCTACTTTTTACAGGGTTTCTTGCCTTATTCTGGGTCCTACAGCGTTTATATTTAATTTTGCATGTTTTTCGGGGTTTCTCGCCATATTCTGGGACCTACAGTGTGATTTTCTCATTTTACAAGTTTTTCAAGTTTTTTTCCAATTCTGGGTCCTACAGTGTGATTTTCTCATTTCCACGTTTTTCAGGGTTTCTCAGCATTATCTGTGTTCTGCAGTGTGATTTTCTCATTTTCCACGTTTTTCACGTTTTTTTTTTTTTAATTCTGGGTGCTACAGTGTGATTTTCTCATTTTCCACCTTTATCAGGTTTTCTACCAAATTTGGAGTCCTTCAGTGTGAGTATGTAATTTTCTACTTTTCTCAGGTTTTCTCGCCATATTCTGGGTTCTACAGCGTGTATTTTTAATTTTCCACGTTTTCAGGGTTTCTCCGCATATTCTCTGTCCTACAGTGTGATTTTCACATTTTCCACGTTTTTCAAGTTTTTTCATAATTCTGGGTCCTACAGTGTGATTTTCTCATTTTCCACCTTTTTCAGGTTTAATCGCCATATTTGGGGTCCTTCAGTGTGAGGTTTTAATTTTCTTCTTTTTTCAGGGTTTCTCACCATATTCTGTGTCCTACAGCGTGTATTTTTAATTTTCCACGTTTTCAGGGTTTCTCGACATATTCTGGGTCCTACAGTGTGATTTTCTCATTTCCACGTTTTCAGGTTTTGTTGACATATTCCAGGTCCTTCGGTGTGAATTTTTAATTTTCCATGTTTTTCAGTATTTCTCGCCATATTCTGTGCCCGAGAGTGTGAATTTTTAATTTTCACGTTTTTCAGGGTTTCTCGACATATTCTGGGTCCTACAGAGTTATTTTCTCATTTTCGACGTTTTTCAATTTTTTTTTCCAAATCTGGGTCCTACAGTGTGATTATTCTCATTTTCCACCATTTTCAGGTTTTTCCGTCATATTCTGGGTCCTACAGTGTGATTTTCTCATTTCCACGATTTTCAGTATTTCTCGCCATATTCTGTGTCCAAGAGTGTGAATTTTTAATTTTTACGTTTTTCAGAGTTTCTCGGCATATTCTGGGTCCTGCAGTGTGATTTTCTCATTTTCCAACTTTTTCAGGTTTTCTAGCCATATTTGGGGTCCTTCAGTGTGAATTTGTAATTTTCTACTTTTTTCAGGGTTTCTCGCCATATTCTGGGTCCTACAGCGTGTATTTTTAATTTTCCACGTTTTCAGGGTTTCTCGGCATATTCTTGGTCCTACAGTGTGATTTTCTCATTTTCCACGTTTTTCAAGTTTTTTCGCAATTCTGGGTCCTTCAGTGTGAATTTTTAATTTTCTACTTTTTTCAGGTTCTCTCGCCATATTTGGGGTCCCTAAGTGTGAGGATTTAATTTTCTAATTTTTCAGGGTTTCTCGACATATTCTGTGTCCTACATCGTGTATTTTCAATTTTCCACGTTTTTCAAGTTTTTTCTTCATATTCTGCGTCCTACAGTGTGATTTTCTCATTTTCCACCTTTTTCAGGTTTTCTCGCCATATTCTGGTTCCTACAGTGTGTGTTTTGAATTTTCCTCGTTTTTCAGGTTTTCCTTCAGTGTGAATTTTTAATTTTCCACGTTTTTCAGTTTTTCTCGCCATATTATGGTTCCTACAGTGTGAATTTTTAATTTTCCACATTTTTCATGGTTTCTGGGCATATTCTGGGTCCTGCAGTGTGATTTTCTCATTTTCCACCTTTTTCAGGTTTTCTTGCCATATTCGGGGTCCTTCAGTGTGAAT